>NC_134268.1:23039019-23289019 GCF_031893055.1 Leptodactylus fuscus
ATATTCCAAAGACATACTGAGAGAGGAAAAAAATGTACATTGTGAGCTCTATGTGGGGCTCACAATCTACATTTTAAAAAAAATTCACATGTTGGAATTTGTACAAGCTGAAAAATTCTGAATCTGAATTTTTCTGCTTGACCAAATTATGCCACAGAATTTGCAAATTTTGGCAAAATTTTCTGCCTCGAAGGGAGTGCAATCTGCCTCTAGATTGAGCATGACGCTTATGTCTTCCTCTAGCTTTAAAAAATCAACCAGAGGGGGGAAAAAAATACCTCTGTCTTACACTGAAATGGGCAGATTCCAGACAAAATTCAGAGCAGATTTTTGAGCTGAACTCAAATTCTGCTCCAAATTCAGCCGTGTGACCCTAACCTTAGATCACATCAGTCAGGCAGAGTTTTTCCTTTGAGAAAAAATCTAGGAAGTTACCCAATAAAGTAGAAGATATAATTGTCAACTTTCCTGACATCCCAAATTTTCAAGAAAAATCTTAGACATTGGGTACATTCCAATAAAATGAACTCCTCAAGTGGCCAATGAGTTAAAAAAAAAAACAGTCTTATGGTATTGTTCACACTACATGGTGTATATAGAGCTCCTTCTCCGGCCAGTAACTTGTATCACTCACAGATACAGAATTGGACGAAATGGTTCCATGCATTATTTAGAAGCGACTTCCATGTCCATTATAAGATTTACAAATCGGAACAAAGTAGCAGATGATCTAATTGCAAAGAATTTTATTGCTACTGATCATAAGTCAGTGAGCTCAAGAATATATTGGCTGTATCCAAGCACTCCAGAAGCTGAGGTTATATATTTTGGGAGAGCTGAGATGGCACAGATGGTAAAATATTTATGGAATTGTATGTCAGGGTGGGGGCGAGCGAGCCAAGTACAAGAACAGAGGAGAAAAAAATACCCAATGCAATATTAAAGGCTTCAGACTTGTGTGTCAGACAGGTTAGTAGATGTACAAGGTAAAACAAGTTTTTTTCTCAAAGGGAAGAAGCAAAGAGTGGTGAAAGCAAAAAGAAAACGAAAAAGTGGAAAAGAAGACAAACTTTAAAGACAGATTGAAGAGAACTTTACGTTGTAATAAAGTTCTGATCAGAAACAAAACATTGAAAACTCAAAGCCGAGACAAGAACTGAGACAACGTTGTATTGATCAGTCTCTACATCTGAGATTCTGATAGGGGGCACATAATATTCTTGCCTTGTCCTTACCCAATTGTAACGTACTGGTCCTGCAATAACCTCGCTACAAGTTCTGGTCGTAAAAAAAGAAAACTCAAAACCAAGGAAAGAAAAAGAACAAGAAAAAGAAAAAGAGACAACATTGTGTTAATCTGTTTCTACATCTGTAGGGGGGGGGGACAAATCAGTCTTGCTCTGACCCTTACCCAATTTTTATAGGACTGGTCTCTCAACCCATAGTATATAAATCCAAACTAGTAGGCGTGACCCCCTTTATTACACCTCAAAATGAAGATAAAACACAGACTCCCCCAAAAAACTAAGTCCCTGAACCAGTGGCGTAACTAGGAATGGCGGGGCCCCGTGGCGAACTTTTGACATGGGCCCCCCCCCGACCGACACCGACGACCTCGACCGACCCCTCTATTATGCCCCATAGTGGCCCCTGCACACAGTATTATGCCCCATAGTGGCCCCTACAAACACTATTATGTCCCTCTGAATCTGGGGGCAGAGATGGAGGGACATGAATCTGGGGGCAGAGATGGGGGGACATGAATTTGAGGGCAGAGATGGGGGGACATGAATCTGAGGGCAGAGATGGGGGGACATGAATCTGGGGGCAGAGATGGGGGGGACATGAATCTGGGGGCAGAGATGGGGGACATGAATCTGGGAGCAGAGATGAGGGACATGAATCTGGGGGCAGAGATGGAGGGACATGAATCTGGGGGCAAAGATGGAGGGGACATGAATCTGGGGGCAGAGATGGGGGACATGAATCTGAGGGCAGAGATGGGGGAACATGAATCTGGGGGCAGAGATGGGGGATATGAATCTGGAGGCAGAGATGGAGGGGGGACATGAATCTGGGGGCAGAGATGTGGGGACATGAATCTGGGGGCAGAGATGGGGGACATGAATCTGGGGGCAGAGATGGAGGGACATGAATCTGGGGCAGAGATGGGGACATGAATCTGGGGGCAGAGATGAGGGACATGAATCTGGGGGCAGAGATGGAGGGACATGAATCTGGGGGCAGAGATGGGGGGACATGAATTTGAGGGCAGAGATGGGGAGACATGAATCTGAGGGCAGAGATGGGGGGACATGAATCTGGGGGCAGAGATGGAGGGGGGACATGAATCTGGGGGCAGAGATGGGGGGACATGAATCTGGGGGCAGAGATGAGGGACATGAATCTGGGGGCAGAGATGAGGGACATGAATCTGGGGCAGAGATGGGGACATGAATCTGGGGGCAGAGATGAGGGACATGAATCTGGGGGCAGAGATGGAGGGACATGAATCTGGGGGCAGAGATGGGGGGACATGAATTTGAGGGCAGAGATGGGGAGACATGAATCTGAGGGCAGAGATGGGGGGACATGAATCTGGGGGCAGAGATGGAGGGGGGACATGAATCTGGGGGCAGAGATGGGGGGACATGAATCTGGGGGCAGAGATGAGGGACATGAATCTGGGGGCAGAGATGGAGGGACATGAATCTGGTGGCAAAGATGGAGGGGACATGAATCTGGGGGAAGAGATGGGGGACATGAATCTGAGGGCAGAGATGGGGGAACATGAATCTGGGGGCAGAGATGGGGGACATGAATCTGGAGGCAGAGATGGAGGGGGGACATGAATCTGGGGGCAGAGATGTGGGGACATGAATCTGGGGGCAGAGATGGGGGACATGAATCTGGGGGCAGAGATGGAGGGACATGAATCTGGGGGCAAAGATGGAGGGGACATGAATCTGGGGGCAGAGATGGGGGGACATGAATCTGGGGGCAGAGATGGGGGACATGAATCTGGGGCAGAGATGGAGGGGGGACATGAATCTGGGGGCAGAGATGGGGAGACATGAATCTGGGGGCAGAGATGGAGGGACATGAATCTGGGGGCAGAGATGGAGGGGACATGAAACTGGGGGCACATTTTGTCCCTCTTTCAGTTCTTCAAAAGTTGGGAGGTATGTTATTATACTCTGGGGTCTTTTCAGACCCCAGAGTATAATAATCGGAGACCCAGGGGGAGAAAAACATAAAAAAACCTCTCCTACGCTGTCGGCCTCCGAAGTAGTCGCTCCTCAATGACGTCAGACATCACATGACCCGGGATGCAGGCCTGACTCGTGACGTCGGACGACTAGGCCGAAGCCTGTACGGATCGTGGAGAGGTAAGTAACAGTGTTTTTTATGCTTCTTACCTCTCCCGGTCCGCCAATCATTATACTCGGGGTCCGAAAAGACCCCCGAGTATAATGATAGCAGCGGTAGCGGCTGTCACCGAGCCCCTAATGTCCCGGGCCCTGTAGCAGCTGCCTCTGCTGCTATGGCGGTAGTTACACCACTGCCCTGAACTAATACAGACCACATACCAGGTTACCCCAAAATATAGACCCCAGGTTGGACTCCATGCAAATTCTGACCCCCAGACTAGAACCTCTGAACAAATTCAGATCCTAGACCTCTTTAATAAATACAGACCCCGAATCAAACCCACTAAATAAATATGGACCCTCAAGAGCACTTGAAATAATAGACCCCAGACCCCTTAATACAAGAACCAGACCAGACTCCCCCAAACACACACCCCTGAGTCGGCTCTCACTTAGTATAAAACCCAGGCCAGACTGTTCCTTGATACAAACCCAAGAATAGCCCTAAGTATAAACACAATATCAGATTATCCCTTGATCCAGACCCCGGACCAGATGTACAGCATTGTGCAAAGATTTTAGGCAGGTGTAAAAAAACAAAACAAAAAAAAAACACCATAAAATAAGTTTAAAATAAAATAAATTAAATGAACGAAGAAAAGAAAAATGTAAATCCCATCAATATTTGGTGTGACCTTTGCCCTTTGGAGGAGGAGTCCTGGAAGCGATGATATGGCCCCCACAGATATAGCCCTGATCTGATTGTCCAGTCTGTCTGGGATGACATGAAGAGACAGACGGATTGGAGCAAGCCTACACCCACAGAAGATCTGGGCTTAGTTCTCCAAGATGATGGAAACAACCTCCCTGCCGAGTGGTGGCCAAAAACTTTTGGCCAAAATTATTTTTTACCAGATTGGGAATGTTCTTGTTTCTGGGATTCAAGTTTTCATCATGGACTCACTGGTAAGGAATCTCCCTTTCAGATGACTTCTTACTCATAGCAAAAATCAAAATGAAGCCAATATCTATATCACACCCCTTCAGAAAGAAATGACTAAAAACAACCAGCCATAGATAAATGCTTAAAAAAACTAGAAAGCTTATGGTGAACCTCACCAAATTAATTTCACGATTATTTGCAAAATTTGCCCATCAGTTTTGTCCTGGACCGTGATTGTTGGTGCAGACTCCCACTGATTATACTCCAGGGTCTAAAGGGACTCCAAGAATCTCAGATGCTGCCAATATTGAGATTTTTGGAAAATTTGAAATTAACCCGACTCATTTTGAACTGATCCTCTCATCTCTATTCCCAGGCTGCAATTTTTCGTTAGACTGGAAAAGTGAATTTTTTTTTACAAAAACATACTCAGGGCTCGTTCATATCTGCACCCGGTCTCCGTTCTGCAGGTTTCAGTTTCCTGCACAAAACAGAGGCAGGAGACGGAAACCTGCAGGAGTCTCTCACCCATTCATTTGAATGGTGTCCGGCCGTGAGCGCCGGTGAGCGTTTTATGCTCTCCGCCGCGAAACCGGGTTTTTTAATCCGGACACAGAGTCGGACATGCAGTACTCTGTGTCCAGATTTAAAAAACCGGTTTCGCGGCAGAGAGCATAAAACGCTCACCGCCACACCCGGTCTGTGTTTTCCGTCTTCTTGCATGCAGAAGACAGAAAGCACAGAACGGAGACCAGAATGCTAGTGTGAACCTAGCGTCACCTGTCCCGAGGGGTCTGGTGCCTCCTTGCAACTCTATTGTTCTTTTTTTGCAGATTATAGGGCTTACAATGTACATTTATTTTCCTATCAGTATGTCTTTGTAGAATGGGAGGAAATCCACACAAACACAGGGAGAACATACAAACTCCTTGCAGATGTTGTTCCTAGTGAGATTCAAACCCAGGACTCCAGCACTGCAAGGCTACAGTGCTAACCACTGAACCACCGTATCAAATTTCGGAATGAATCCAGCGTCACCAAGAATCCTTAAAATGTAGCTTTTATTTGTTCATCTAAAATGTTTCATTCAGCATACCGAGGTGGCAGGTACACGTACATGGAGCTGACTAACGATGCTACGCGTTTCGGAATGCTACTGGTTCCTTCGTCATGCCATGACGAAGGAACCAGTAGCGTTCCGAAACGCGTAGCATCGTTAGTCAGCTCCATGTACGTGTACCTGCCACCTCGGTATGCTGAATGAAATATTTTAGATGAACAAATAAAAGCTACATTTTAAGGATTCTTGGTGACGCTGGATTCATTCCGAAATTTGATACTTTGTGGTGGATTGGAGTCCGTTCACATCCGAGCAGCCTGGGAGTCCGTTTATATCTGAACAGCCGGAGGATCTTCTCACGTGGTTACGAGAGTGGGGTGAGCCAAAAACTATTTTTCTTCTATCACTGAACCACCGTGTTGCCCCAGCTCTATTGTTCTTTTCTCCAATCCCCATCACACGTGACTACCTGTGACATCCCCAGGTCCCTTCCTTAGATGGCTGATTGGTCTCAGCGGTCACATGATTGTTGAGGCCAATCAGTGGCCTCATTGGAAGGGAGGGACACGGGACGTCACAGCCGGCGAGGACTTCTGCAAAAGAGCAGCAGGACCAGACTATGCTGTGTGACACCATAGCACTGTGGAGGTATGTTTAAAAAAAAAATTACCTCCCCAGCCTAATTAAAAAATAATATTTTAGCCTGGACCACCCCTTTAAGCAGGCACCAGCAGTGAGGTCCAGGTTTCGCCATTTTCCAGTTGATAACACCCCAGTGGAAAAATTTGAGAATCCTCGTATTTAGGACTGACTAAATTAAAAAACAGTCACTTTATCTGGGCAGTACAGAGCTAACTTGGGGGTATCGTAAAAATTGGGGGTAAAAAACATATCAGAAGGAGAAGCAAACTAAATAGCTGACATCATTTAGGGCAATACAGATGACTTTAGGAACCAGCCGATTTTACAGACAAAAAACCAGACAGTTTCGGAGGCAACTTTCCAAAAATCTTTTGCGAGGAACATGAGCGGAGAAAAAAAAAAGATTAAATACAAAAATCTAAAAGAAGCGCAGCAAACCATGAAAAAGATTAAACCGCGCTGCTCTGTCTGACCTTGTAGCGTGCCAGCTTGTGGCACTGGGGATATAAATATTATTCACTTCTCACGGCACACGAAATTGTGTTCTCGCATTTTCCCATAAAGAGTCCGAGCCGTCATGGCGGTTTTATTAGTTGTTGCTACTAAATGAGCAAGCAGAACGCAACGCGCTTCATGATCATGGATCCGCGAGCGCGTGTACTGCGGCTTTAATGATAACACATTCCACCACTTCTCCAGTTTTCTACATTTATTTCTGGAGTTGAATGTCAAAGCGTCAAGAATTTTATTAATTTTTGGAAAAGTGATATATGTCTGCACGATATATCGTATGGAGACCTGGAAGATAGGTAAAGGACACGTTCCCCACAGATTTAGGCTCCGTTCCCACGGAGTAACGCGCCGCTCATTTAGACACGTAAACACTAGCAAAACTACTAGCGTTTTTTCCACGTGGTTTTTGCCAATTCCACATGGGTTTTCTGCGTTGGTTTTTACAGGTGGAATCCGCCTGAAGGAAGCTTTTTTTACCGCTAGCGAAAAACAAAACAAACGTGAGCAGAACCCATAGAACTCTAAGGGAGGCGGTTTTTCCAAGTGGACTCTGACACAGATTGAGCAGAAAATCCTTGCCAAAAAACTCAGTGTAAATGGACCCTTAAAGTCCTAGGAGATTTTTACATCACTAGAGGGTCCATGATAGAGAAGTTCTAAGATAGATTTACTTGCCTTCTGTATTGTTTCTATAGCCAGACAAGGTAAAATCTAACATTATGACCTTTCTTGTGTTTTTGCTTCATTTTGTGGCCATGTTACACTGTACAATATGGAACAATACTGTAAATGGATCAGCTGAACATCAGTAAGAGCAGTAATACCATCTTCTGGTTCTCTACAAAGCAGTTGTCAGGAAGTTCAAGCGGAGAAAGGAAAAGAAAGTCGCAACGAAAGGGAGTATTACAGTTTCAGCAAATAGAGGTTATCCATCAAGTCATGAAAAGTTCTACAATTTTCCAATTCGCTTTCTATAGTAATCCCTCACAGTTTGCAAGATCTCTGGCATCTAAGGAGTGAGCTGACCTAGATAATATTTAGCGCCGATCCTGGTCACTCTTGTAAAGTGTCAGCTGTGATATATGGCTATAACATGTACAGGGTGGCCAGATGGGCAAATCTCTTAGTAGCAGCCCTATACAGGTAGAAAGAAGGATAGATAGTAGAGATGAGCCAACACCGTTCGATCGAGTAGCTATTCGATCGAATATCAGGCCGTTCGAGGTATTCGATTCCAGGCCGCATACGCAGTAGAAATTCGTATCCCCTCCCACCTTCCCTGGCGCTTTTTTTGCAGCAATCACTGCACAGGGGAGGTGGGACAGGAACTACGACAACGGAGGCAGTGAAAAAAAAAAACAAAAAAAACATTGGCTGCCAAAAACATGTGACCTCCCATTTATAAGAACGGCCACCGCCGTATTCGCCATTTTTGCAGTCAGAGATAGGGAGAGAAACATATCTGCTGAGGGCTAGATAGCGAATATGGTGTAATACACTAAACAATATATTTGATACTCAGGTCGCTGATGTCTACCTATTCCCAATGGAAACTGTTGGCATTCTTCCCAGTCACACAAGTACAGTTAAGGATTGTTTGATGCGATCTCAACCTTTCACCCTCACAAATTTCTTTCCTAAAGTATAAGGAAACTTTAATGAAGGACAATCCGAACATCTGGTGTGACCGTTGTGACAGGACCAGGGTAAAAGTCATAGAAGGAGTATACATTTCTCCCAGGTTCCTGTCATACACAATCTAGGTGCAGCTGAGCAAGGCTGTGCTCCTGGCTGGTGGGTCTTACAAAAACCCTGGTAAAGGTCTGGCTGCTGGAGCAGGGAGTATTGGTGTCTACTCCATCAGCCACTCCAGGTTTTGGGATATGTGGGGTTAAATCCTTGCTATCCAGAAGTATGTGTATAAAAGGGCATTCAGCAGACAGATATATGGCTCTCTCTGCTCCTGGGAAACTACTTGTGAAGTTGTAATACTGCTGTTTTTGTGTATAGGGAGCTGTGCAGAAGGCCCAGCTCTCATAGTTAGGATACCTGTTGTTGAAGGTAGAAGCCGGATGGCTAGGATTTTATTTTGTATTGTTTCTGTTTTGTTTTGCCTGTAAAACCCTAATAAAACTGGTTGCGGCCAGATGCACCATACTTGGCTGGACTGGACTTTCATTTTGTGCTAAAAAGTGGTCAAGACAGCGATCCCTGAGCTAATCCCGTTATGCCGTCCATTGCCAACTGCAGCCCTGAAGTTACTATCTCTGGAAGTGGTACACCTTTCTTCTCTGCGTTTAGCCATGCTCGATGCTATGCTAGCTGGCTACACTTGGTTGGTCGATGGTTATCTTAATGTATACCGCCAAGGGGCATCAGATGTGTTTCTCAGCACTGAGGCCACCTCCTCTGAGCTCCCAAAGGAACTTCAGCAGATTTGTGTATTGCAGCAAAAGAGAAAAGAAAATCTTTGGCCTTGCTGCCTCTGGACATGCCTTTGCCACCTTTTTTTCTTCTTAGCTTGCCTCCACATCTACACTGCTTTCACCCCTAGACATCACCCCAGTCTATGCCTCTGCTTCTAGCCACCTTTTTGTCCAGCTTAGCTTGCCTCCACATCTACACTGCTTTCCCCGCTAGACATCACCCCTGTCCATGTTGGGTCAGTGGCCTCGTTGTCCACCAACTCCTCTTACAATTGCTCACTATCCCCTTACTGCAAACTGCACATAACCACAGCTTGCCCTGATGGCAACTGTGTCTCGTCATCATCACTGAGGCCCAGAAACGTCGGTTGCGGGTCCACAACCACAAAATTGGAAGGAAATAGCGGATGCTCCAGTATTTGGGCATCAGGACACACAGTCATCTGGTAGCTCCTGCAATTCAGGAAGTGGTTCAACAGAGGGAGAGACAGTAAAAAGACCCAAAATAAATCCTGGGAGGGGGCAAGGGTGGTATGACTCTGTTGGGAAGATTGGGCATGTTGGGAGGAAGGAGGGGCAGACTCTTGGGTATGAACACGACTGCAGGTAGTGGCTGACTGGTTGGTGGAAAAGCAGATGGAAGCATTATCCGCTAGCCATTGTAACACCTGTTTCTGGTGCTCGGGCCTGGTCTGCATTGTACCCTGCACCCTGCTTAACGCAGCTGTCATATCAGGAATTGTCATGAACGCATGCTAATGTTTCTTGTCCAGTGGAAAGGATGGGATAGGATTTCACATAAGACTCCCACCCATGGAAACTCATGGTGCAGAAACTGAGGGAGCTGACTTTGATGAACCCTTGGGTTTTGGAGATGGAACTCCATCAAAGGTCTCTGCAGTTCACACACCCTGCTCAACATACGGTATCTAGGGTTTCAGCGTGTGGGGACGTCGCACAACAGCCGGTGTTTGGGCAGATGTAGGCCTTGCTGGAGTGTTTTGAGGCTAGCAGCGGCTCCTGTAGACTTGCGAAAGTGGGCGCACAAGCGCCGCATTTTCACCAGTAGCTCATGTACATTTGGGTATGTTTTCAAAAAACGTTGCACCACTAAATTAGAAGTGGGCCAGGCATGGAATGTGTTGGAGGCTGGCAAGCTCCAGAGCCGCTACCAGGTTCTTGCCGTTATCACACATGACAAAAATGCCTGGCCCCAGGTGCAGCAGGGAAAAACACATTGCCATCTCAGCCAGGATGGCATCCCTGACCTCGGAGGCAGTGTGCTGTCTGTCCCCCAAGCTGATGAGCTTCATCGCGGCCTGCTGACGTCTCCCCACGCCAGTAGTTGGGGTCGATTCAAGGGCGGAGGAGGAGGAGGGTGGTGTTTCAGCACTCCTGCCAGGAATATTGGGCGGGGAGACAAGAAAGGCCGCCACAGTTTGCGACCCGGTCCCAGCCTCAACTACATTCAGCCAGTGTGCCGCTATTGAGATGCAGTGTCCCTGGCCGCATGCACTTGTCCACGCGCCGGTGGTCAAGTGTAACTTTGTGCAAAGCACAGAACTTAGGGCCCGCCTGATGTTATGGGACACGTGCTGGTGCAAGGCTCAACTCACCCAAAGGGCCAAAAACACTGCTGGTGAATTATGTTCAGTCCCAAAGGACTCGGTGTTTAGATTTGGCTCAGTCGCAGCTGCAGGACATGCCTTTGAAGGCAAGGTTTCCTTTAGTGGCTCCATCTCAGCAGGATGATGATGGTGAAGCTTGGTTAAATCTGGTGTCGGAAGGGAAAGTGGTTTCTGATCTACATCTAAAGTACTGGAGCATGTTGTTTGGACAATTAACACCTGATCAGAACCCTGTAGAGGTAATGTAGAGTCCGATATTAGAAGACCATTACCGCTACTAGTAGTTGCAGCCAATTCTCCCCCTTTGCGGCCCTCTAAATAAAAGTTACCCCCAGGACTTGATGATAAAATGTTATCAATTTCACAATCCAAATCAAGGTCAATGTCTGGGTCCTCAGTCCAATCCACTGCATCAATCCCACACAATGAGAGCGATGGTTCTGGAACTACTGTTTTAGGGGCAAAGAGTTTTAAAGGGGCTAACACTCTGCTGGTGCAAGGCTTTACTCACCCAAAGGGCCTAAAACTCTGCAGGTAGAAGACTGAAGTCATCTGAAGGGCCTCAATCTCTGCTGGTAGCTCAGCTTAAGGGGCTGTAACTTAATTTGGAAGGGCTCACGTTAAGGGCCATAAAAGTGAATTTTGGAAGGTCTTACCACATCACACACACACACACACACACACACACAATGACAGTTCAGGGTGTGGACTGATGGATTTCCCATTGTCTATTCCATCTGTGGTTGTCATGGGGAACGTGATTTAAAGGGGTGGTTGTTACTGTTTGTGGAGCTTAAATTGGGGTTTGTGTCCATCCATTTGGGGAGTAAAGAAGGTTTCCAGGTATTTTCCCACTTTGATAGAGGTTTTTTTGAGTGTGGAAAGTGTGTAGTTGTTAGGCTGTGATAGTGGGGTAATAGAGGGTCTTTGGTGTGTTAGATGCCCCCAGACATGCTTCCCCTGCTGTCCCAGTGTCATTCCAGGGTGTTGTCCTCATTTCCTGGGGTGTCATAGTGGACTTGGTGACCCTCCTAAGTCGAATAGTGGTTTCCTCTGAAACGAAGCATTTTCCCCCATAGACTATAATGGGGTTCGATATTCGATCGAATAGTCGAATATTGAGCAGCTATTCGAAACGAATAACGAAAATCGAATATTTTACTGTTCGCTCATCTCTAATAGATAGATAGATATGAGATAGATAGATAGATAGATAGATAGATAGATAGATCCATGTTTTTTCAATATATATATATATATATATATATATCCTATTAATATTATAAATGTGAAAGTTTGTGGGTTTGTGAGTTTGGATGTTTGTTCCTCAATCACGCAAAACCCGCTCGACCGATTTGGCTGAAATTTTCCACAAACATAGTTAATACACCCGATTGCGCAATAGGCTACTTTCCGTCACAATAGCGCACATACGTTTGTGCCAGAACCCCCACAAAACCCAAACTCACACCACCATCTCTGCAATCTCACACACTTTGGACCATAGCAAGCCACAAAATTCCTATTGCCCTCTACAGCCTCGCCCCTAACCCCACACAATCACATATACATATACTTTACCACTTTGCCCCTCACCTTAATGATACTCCAGGAGGCTCTCTTTAACGCTCCGGAGAAGCCATATTTGCCGACCCCCACCGCTCTGACAATCCGCGACACCGCCCACCCATGTCAATACCCCTAGGCAGTCTAATAAATGCAAAAAAAAAAGTTTAAAAAAAGTAAAAAAAAAAATAAAAAATAAAAAGGATTAAAAATTAAAATCACCCCCCTTTCCCTAGAACACATATAAAAATAGTTAAAAACTGTGAAACACATACATGTTAGGTATCCCCGCGTCCAAAATCGCCCGCTCTACAAAGCTATACAAACATTTTTCCTGTTCGGTAAACGCCGTAGCGGGAAAAATGGTCAAAAGTGCCAAACCGCCGTTTTTTCACTGTTTTGATTCTGATAAAAATTTGAATAAAAAGTGATCAAAGCAATAACATTTCCCGAAATGGAACTACAAAGTACACCCGGTCCCGCAAAAAAAGACGCCCTATACATCCCCGTACACGCACGTATAAAAAAAAGTTACGGCTGTCGGAATATGGCGACTTTTCAAAAAAAAAATTTTTAACACAGTTTTGGATTTTTTTTAAGGGGTCAAAATGTAAATACATCCATATAAATTTGGTATCCCCAGCATCATAACGAAACACAGAATACCGGGGTCATGTCATTTTGGTTGCACAGTGAACGCCGTAAAACCAAAGCCCGTAAGAAAGTCGCAGAAATGCATTTTTTCTTCAAATCCACCCCATTCTGAATTTTTTCCCTGCTTCCCAGTACATTATATAGAATTAATAATGGTGGCATCATGACGAAAAATTTGTCCCGCAAAAACTAAGACCTCATATGGCTCTGGGAGCGGAGAAATAAAAAAGTTATGGGGTTTAGAAGGAGGGGAGTCAAAAACGAAAAACGAAAATCCAAAAATGCCATCGGCGGGAAAGGGTTAACTTCAAATACTTCTGTCCCAAAGTCACTATGTAAAGTTTCTCACAACACCGTATATATAGCAGCTCTAATACAAATTAACTGCAACACAAAAGTCTCACGTATTCTCTGAATTACAGCAAAAACAAGATACAAAGTTACATTTCATATCCCATACCTTATACACAGTACGAAAACCTTACCCACGCCTGTATATACCCACTGCTACAATCACCGCAGACAAAGTCGCGGGTAACAGCTAGTATATATATATATATATATATATATATATATACAGTCTCACTAAAGTTCAATCCAGTTTGAATTTTGAAATTTTGTAAAACATTACAAACAGCGCCGCCTGCAGGCAGTTAATCCAGTTGTACATTTTTGGCATGTTTTATATAGGAGTCTTCTATAGAAATTTTGCCTATGACACGGCTGACCATACAATACTTGGTCAAGATAGGTCCACCATACTAAAAGCTGTTTATTCGACATGAGCCATGGGTAACATAGGGGAGGTCCTGAAAGAGTTAGGCAAGGTTCACAGCTGCGCACGAGTCCGCTGGAGGACCCGAACGACACTAAAACAGGATACCCACATGTTGCAGAGTGCAGTCGCAGAAGAAAGCTTCAGAGTAGATTATATGGGTTAATCTTCAGTTTACTTCTCAGAACATGAGGTAACATCAGCATGTCTATATACAGCAATATAACAAGGAATACACTGGAAAGAACTACCATAGATATGGTGAGATATAGACAAGTCTCCATAGCATATCATTACATGTATTCAGCACATAACAATAATAACATCGCCATCTAGTGTCCGGAAGCTGTAAGTTCCTCCAACACAGTATATTACAATAAGTCTATATCTGTTGCATATCTGAATATATCAACACCACAGACTGCGTAGACTATAATGGAGTACGTCGTTTGTATAGAGAAACTTTCAGAGAGAAAAATCCTCTTCCGGATTTTCAGCAGTTTCTGCAGTGGAGTCTCCTCCTTCTAATGACATCCATAGTGAAAAATAAGAAATACGGCAAGAATTCCTTACAAGAAAAACCCTTCAAATAAAGCATTCAAATAGGAAGATGAATAAATCTCTCGTACAGAAGCCTCACATATGAATAACCTATCCGCCTCCAGTTGTGCACCTTTGGGTGTCGACATTCTTTGGTTCTGTGCTCGCTGTGTCACCGAGAATTCATCCAAGCAAATTATATTTTGCCTATTTTTTTCTTAACAAATGAATTTTTCCTCTCCTGCTTTAGACAAATAAATATGGATTTTAGTTTTTCACATTGGAAGGTGAAAATGGAAAAAAAAAAAAACAAACACGCTTTTTTTCTTGATTTGTTTCCTTAAAGTGACTGTCGGGGATTTTTTTTTTTAAATGGGTGAGAAATAATATAAAATAATCAATAAAAATAATAATATTAATAATCCTACTAATATTATAAATGTGAAAGTTCATGTGTTTTGTGTGTTTGGACGTTTGTTCCTCAATTACGCAAAAATGGATTTGAATGAAATTCAGCACATAGATAGATTGTAACCTCAATTATAACAAAGGCTACTTGTTATCTCGGTAAATGACATGGCTTCACAACTGTTATGAATTTATGTTCACATACTATAT
This sequence comes from Leptodactylus fuscus, assembly GCF_031893055.1. Classification (NCBI taxonomy): domain Eukaryota; kingdom Metazoa; phylum Chordata; class Amphibia; order Anura; family Leptodactylidae; genus Leptodactylus; species Leptodactylus fuscus. The sequence continues at coordinate 23,053,756 of NC_134268.1, forward strand.
TACACTGCTCTTATCTCTGGGAAAGCCAGGTTTGTTATTTCTCTATGTAAACACTCAGCTAACCCTCAATGGTCTGTGTACACAATATTTGCATATTATCTGATCTGCTCCAGGCAGTTCTGACAAACTGGATGGGAAAACACCTTTAATCCAAATTGGCAGTTTGCCAATTTTCAACATTCCGGGAAAAAGAAAATCTAATTTGTCACAACCAACAAGAGCTATGAAGGAAACCAGAAGTCACAGAGCTCTCCACAAGCGGAGCTGAAAGGAATCATTGTCGCCAACAACACGCTCATTATATGGCTTCCCAGTGAGCTGCTGAGATACCGGAACAATCACAGGCATAGTGCCAGGAACGAGTTCAGCAGCAGGCCAGCTTGAGAGCTGTCGAAATGCCGGATCAGGTGGATCATCAACGCCAACAACACGCTCATTATATGACTTCCCAGCAAGCTGCTGAGATGCAGGAACAATCACAGGTACAGCGCAAGGAATGAGTTCAGCGGCAGGCCAGCTTGACATCTGTCGAAATGCCGGAGTAGACGGATTATCAATGCCAACAACACGCTCATTATATGGCTTCCCAGCAAGCTGCTGAGATGCAGGAACAATCACGGGCACAGTGCGAGGAATGAGTTCAGCGGCAGGCCAGCTTGACATCTGTCGAAATGCCGGAGTAGGCGGATTATCAACACCAACAACACGCTCATTATATGGCTTGCCAGTGAGCTGCTGAGATACCGGAACAATCACGGGCATAGTGCCAGGAACAAGTTCAGCAGCAGGCCAGCTTGACAGCTGTCGAAATACCGGAGCAGGCGGATCATTGACAGCAGCAATTTGCTGAATATAGGCGGATCATCGACGTCAACAACCCGCAGACGAAGTAGCGGGCAGAAGCTAGTAATAATAATAATCCCATATCACTATCTATATTTAATACAAAAGTGCTACATCCTCCAATTTCCACTCTGGCCACCAAGCCTAATAAAAATCACTTTCCAATTATTTAGGGGTTTTCTTTGCAGAAGTCACCTCCTTTACATAACAGACTGGATTACTAGATAAGACTTCTGTAGATAACACCCCTGACTCATGATTCCATCCACTACTGACAAGATATACATATATATATATATATATATATATATATATATATATATATATATATTTTACAAGTGTCTGAATAACCACCTAATGGATAATCATCATTACATAACCTTTGTTTTTCTGTCATTTCCCTTTAATTAAGTGAAAATAATTTGCAGTTTTAGGACACGGGGTTAGATGTGCCCCTTCTCTATTCTTACCTTCCAGTAATACGTAAATCAGTATATTACGGCGCTGAGAGCCTTGGATGGCACTAACATCCTCCACATCAAGGGTTCTTATAATGTCAGATTGCACATAAGATCTTCCGATCCTTTGATGCCGGAGCGACTCATCTGCTTGACAAAACAAAACAGAATTCAAGTGTTTACCGAAACTCTTATTACCAAAGCCAAGTGCGCGGCAATGACCTCTTCAGTCCTCGCCTTACAATAACAGGTAATGGATCTGTGGACAATGCATTGATTATAGGGCCGGCGCAGACCTGGACATGTAAGGACGAGGAGGATACAGGGACCTAGTGAGGGATGGAGCCATGAACGACACATTTACAAAGTCACAACCAACAGTTAGAAGTTTTGGAGGTTTAACTTTCGTACTGGGTCCAGGTTCTGTAGGTCCGGATGTCTCTGTGTTGTCCTCGGGCATATGCGGTTTTATATACCACTAGAAAGCCAACAGTGCCCTGAATTCAGTGCACTGTCCTGTTATGTGCCCCAGGGCTGGAGATATCACTGCCATTACCACTGTCAGATGGGTGTTCCTGACAGTCTAGCTGGAACGCCCCTCCTGACTGTACTTGTCCATAGCTCTATACTGTCAGAGGGCGTTCCTTACCACCCAGCCATGACATTAAGCTATGAGAACGCCCATTCTTTACAGCTTAGTGTATGGCTGGGCAGTAAGGACGCCCCTCTGACAGCATAAAGCTATGTACAAGTACAATCAGGGAGAAATGATCCTCACAGCCCAGCTAGACTGTCAGGAAAGCCCTTCTGACAGTGGGCAGACATTAGTACTGACACCAATATCTCCAGCCCGTGGCACAGAATGGGAAAGCCAACAGTGCACTGAATTCGGCTTTCTAGCGATATATAAAACTGCCTGTGCCCGAAGACATGAAAGGTCCTCTTTAAAGAGAACCCATCAGGACGACATGTGACACTAAACCACCCATAGCTCCTTATGGCCCGGGGGGGTTTAGTGACCCCCTGTTGTAAAGCCATTTGTACCTGCAATAAAAATAAAAACCTTTAGGGTAAGTTCACACGGGGCTTTTTGGTCAAGATTTTGAGGCCGTATTCGCCTCAAAATCCTGACCGAAAAGACGGCTCCCATTGAAAGCAATAGGAGCCGGTCAGTTCTTTTTCCCGTTTGTTCCGACTCCTGGAAAAAAGAAGCAACATGCTCATTCCTTCACTTGGATTCACTCCCTCCTCCCAACTAGGCCCATTCATTGAGCCTAATCCGGAGCGGAGTGCGTGACTGGATGCTGGAGCAGTGCACCGGCTTTCAGTCGCGGCTACCTTTATTTTGGTCTGGAACCTGAGGCGGCCTCCTCCTCAGGTTCCGGACCAAAAAAAACCCTTATGAACTCCCCCTTATCGTTCTCTGTCTGTGTACTCCCTGCACTAGTGCAGTTATTCACTGAAGCCAGAGAAGTACTCCTCAGCTCAGTGCGCATGCGCAGTACCTCCAGCACTTGCACAGTGTATGTCCCCAGCTTCATTGGAGAATTGCACAGGCGCCAGGAGCACCAGAGGAGCTGTGTTTCTGTAATGTGGGGCCTCAGACTTACAGGAGTTTTTAAGATATCAAGGTGTCATCCATTGAAGATCATCACATGTTCCACACCTGGGACCGATGTTTGAAGTAGCATCGGCACTACTCGAGCTTCGCTCGTTCATTACTCAGTCCCAGTCAAGCAAAGGGGCTGAGTTGGGCAACACGGTGGCTTAGTGGTTAGCTCTGCAGCCTTGCAGTGCTGGAGTCCTGAGTTCAAATCCCACCAGGAACTACATCTTCAAGGAGTTTGTATGTTCTGTCTGTGTGGATTTCCTCCCATTCTACAAAGACATACTGATAGGGAAATAAATGCACATTGTGATCCCTATATGGGGGTCACAACCTACAAAATAAAAAGTCAAGGGGCTGAGCTGCGATACCAAGCACAGATTCTATAAAAACGTACGGTGCTGTGCTTGGTAAATGGTAAAGAAGCCACAGCACTCATGCTGATTGTTGTCGGACCCCACATTGATTTTCAATTGGTGAACTGCAAAACCCCTTTAAGCTCCTGAGCTCCCCCTATTGGTGGGTAAGGGCATTACAATTTATTTCTATTCCTATACAAAGAGCTCTGTTTCAGTAAGCTATAACGTATAAAATATATTGAAAAGTGCCAAATTTTGCGGCTATTTAGATTTTAAAAAAAAAATATGTTGAAGGAAAAACAATCGCCTTAATGGATCCGCAACACTATAAGGCGCGGCAGTTTCTAGTAAATTAATCTTGACGGCTTTTTATAGGCAATTTCCTTCTTATTTCTCTGGAAATATGGAAGATGAATGTAGGAATAAGGACAATAATATTTTAGGTGAGGTCCTTAAGACACGTTCTGCTCCCTTCCTCTCGGCAGCTGGAGGAATCGCACACGGCGTTCTCCTGGAGAGGAGAGGGAAGGCGCCGGCAGGAAGACACATGGACCAAAATAGCCATTTTTACAATGAAAATGTAAAAGAGCTGGCTGGCCTGCAGCAAATGGCCCATTTAATAGCCTATTGTCAGACAGCAAATGGTGTGTTATAATGAATCTCACCTTTTATTGATACATCGCGACGCCATGGATCGCTACGTCGAACACCTGTGAGCGCGTTATTGCTTTTTTAAGGTCTTCCTACGTATATCACAGACCGTACAGACTGCGGCTAATGAACTCCATTTGCTACTTGTCTATAGAGTTCTCCCGCACGGTTCATTATTATATAAATTTATATATGGACTTACAAAGGCAGAACCTAAACCTAATTATATTCATTATTCAGTCGACTATACTTAAACAGTAAGTATTACCACAACGGGGCTTTACATATATTTCTTCGTCGCAAGATCTTTGGAGAATAGAGAAATTTAACAGGTTGGTTAGGATTAGAAAAAAACGTTCATTCTAAAAAAATAGCGCCACACCTGGTCACAGGTGGTGTGTGGTATTGCAATGCAACAGCATTCACTTTAAAGAAATAAGATACGGGTGACAGATCCTTAAGATAGGTCATTGAGATGACCTTGTTGGGGGTCAGACACCTAGCACCTCAATGGAATGTGTCACCAGCCCCCAGAATATCAACCCAGCCCTGCAGATAGATAGGTTAGTGTCACCAGACCCAGCATATCACCCCAGTCCTGAAGATAGATAGGTTAGTGTCACCAGACCCAGCATATCACCCCAGCCCTGCAGATAGATAGGTTAGTGTCACCAGAACCAGCATATCACCCCAGCCCTGCAGCTAGATAGGTTACTGTCACCAGACCCAGCATATCACCCCAGCCCTGCAGATAGATAGGTTACTGTCACCAGACCCAGCATATCACCCCAGCCCTGCAGATATATAGATTATACTGTCACCAGAACCAGCATATCACCCCAGTCCTGCAGATAGATAGGTTAGTGTCACCAGACCAGCATATCACCCCAGCCCTGCAGATAGATAGGTTATACTGTCACCAGAACCAGCATATCACCCCAGCCCTGCAGATAGATAGGTTACTGTCACCAGAACCAGCATATCACCCCAGTCCTGAAGATAGATAGGTTAGGGCCATCTGAACGAAATGGCATTACCCCCTTGTGAAACGGAGCCCCGGTTATCATGTACCACTTTGGAGCAAAAGTAATGCCCTTAATGCTTCAAAGACTTCAGGTGATTCAGGTGACCCTAACCTATCTATCTAGGTTGATATGTCAGGGTTTGCTCCCTTTAAGCAGTACTTCCAGTCACAAGGGAGGTACACATTATTTAGTCTGAGGCTATCTACTTTGGGGAAATTAGCTCAGTAAAAGCAGTGGTGCGGACCCAAACAGTTAAGACAAGGACACAAAATGTGCAGCAAAAACTAGTTTATTTAGAAAAAATAACAGGAAAATAAATAAACCTTGACTTCAGGCACAAAATGAGCAAAACAAAATCCAGCCTTAACTTCAGGCAAAAACAAAACAAAATCCTGCTCGTCTGAGCAACTAACTGAACAGAAATGATAACCTAACTATACGCGTGGGTTACTACCAGCCACACAAACAAAACAAGCACAAGATCTCACTCCCTGGATCTGCACTGGAATGCAGGAGCTGCAGCCCAATAATGAGCCCAGGACTCCCACCTGGAGCTGAGGCCTACTAAAGACCCCCACTGGACCACGCATAAGTTAAAAACCTGGGGGAGATATAGCGAAATTCCAGCACCCTGCCTGTCACCTTCTCACACGTACAGGGTATTCTTACATACATGGATAGAAGTGGTGTCACTCCCTCCTCCAGTCCTCTATCACATTCCACTGGGGCAACAGCGGACTTCATTTCAGCCACTGTTATGGAAATGAAGACTTGTTTTGGCCATGGATACCAGATTTATTTACTTTTAGGCAATGGTTATGTTCCCTAATACAATTTTCTTTTCCACATGTGGCCCAACTGTTGCAGGTTGTCCTATCCTAACCACCACTAACTAAAGAACTAAAGAACTTCTACCCTTCAATACAGGTAAATACCAACTAATGGAAGTTAACAGGCCCAAACTTGGTAAGAGCAGGGGGTTGCTGGGTTATAGTGAGGCCCATCACTGGCTAAACCCTATCATTCCAAACCAACCAATCCCATAGGATATTTGTAGAGGCAGAGCTCTCTACATGGTGTACACGTCCTTTGGAGGAAGTCCTGGGGCACTTTAAGGGAAAGAGAACTATGTGGAGATACTGAGCCTTAGAGAAGGAAAATATATATTCCTGCACATGTCGTACTTAGGGTTGAGCAATCTGGATCCCGATCGGAGATGGAATTCCGATCCTGATCTTTTCCAGCGGGATCGAGGTCAGAGGTTATCTCAAGATCGTCTCAACCGTATGCATGTATATATCATTAATAGGGTTGAGCAATCGAGATCAGGAAAGATCAGATCCTGAGTGGCGATCGAGCAAATTTCATGTTCGGGATCGGCTGGAAAATGATCGGAAATCAGATTTTGAAATCTCAAGATCAGCTCAACCCTAAAAGTGACTTTTCCCATAGAGAAGCATTGACTAGAGTTGAGTGATTGGGATCGGGAAAGATCGGATACCGATCGGCGATTGAGCAAATTTCACGATTGGGATCGGGATCGGCTGGAAAATGATCGGAAATAGGATTTTAAAATCGATCCTGAAATCTCAAGATCGGCTCAACCCTATTCATACTATAGATTTATCACTGCATTATTTTTTCTCAAAAACTTGAGCTTCACCATGTAAACAATGTATGTGTTGTTGGGGGGTTTTATTGTGAAAAATCAACTTTTTTCGCTAATTATGGAGCTGTACTTAGTTCGGTTTGCCTCATGCAGCTCCTTCCAGTTGTGCTTGGCAAGAAAAATATAGGGAAAAGAAGAGAACGCGTTAAATGCGGATCCATCGTAAGAAAAAACTAAAAGAGGCGGTATGGGATCAGCGGAAACTGGATGCACAGCTGAGACTTTGTGAGGTGTGTATTCAAAGGAGTGAGGTGGCAACACTGAATAATGGGAGAAAAAGTGGAAAATTTGACAAGTGCGACCACCAATAGTAAGGAAATTGGCAGTAAAACTTCGAGTTTGATCAAGTCCTCCAGACGCAGGTGCCCTGAGTGTTTCCCTATGTTGGCAAGCCATCTACTTATATTATGTACAGTTTACAATATAACACACTATGTAATACCCAATTATGCCCTATGTTGCCCAAATAACAGTGCCATGTAGAGGGTCGGTTTAGAGTATGACCCTTCACCCTAACATGGCACCTCAGTACATGTTAAATAATGGAATCGGACACTGTACAGATTAAAGTGAACATAACTTTACTCCGACTAGGGCACAAAGTAGTAAAAATAATGGTTGTTATAGTGTCTGTTGGGTACACAGAGTGGTGGTGTCAAGGAATGACACATGGTTTGGCAGTGCCAGACTCTAATAGGCACATGGCTTGGTGGTTACATGTCTCTGATAGGCACATGGCTTAGTGGTTACATGTCTCTGATAGGCACATGGCTTAGTGGTTACATGTCTCTGATAAGCACTTGGCTTAGTGGTTACATGTCTCTGATAGGCACATGGCTTAGTGGTTACATGTCTCTGATAGGCATACGGTTTAGTGGTTACATGTTCAAGATTCCTCAGGGTCTCTTCTAGTCCCACAGCACCATCTCCTCAGCTGTACCAAGTACAATATATTCAGAAAGTTGTGGGATTGCACTAAAAGAAAATCCAAGTATCCCCCATCAACCTGCACTACACAATACTCCATAAAGAAAATGTGGAAACAGAATTTAAGAAATTTTTGCAAATTTTTTTAAAGAAGGAAAAACTAAAATTTGAAAATAAGTATACATTTCTCATGATCATCTTTGAGATGTTTCTACACCTTAGGCTAGTTGCAGACGACCGTGGCCAAACGGGAACTGTTCTATATTTTGTGGCCCGGACTGACGGCCTGAACACGTAACCTTGTAAATCATGGTCATGTGTACGGGCCCATGGAAATGAATGGTTTATTGGGCTATCTGGGAAAAACATGGATAGCACACTGATCTCGGCCACGGTCGTCCGCAAGAGGCCTCAGGGTGCATTCACACTGAGTAAATGCTAGCTTATTCTGAACGTAAAACACGGTCAGAATAAGCGGTGTCTAAAGCAGCTCCATTCATTTCTATGGGAGCGGGGATACGAGCGCTCCCCATAGAAATAAATGGGCTGCTTCTTTCACTCCGTGCAGTCCCATTGAAGTGAATGGGGAGTGCCGGCGTATACGGCAAGCTCTGCTCATGCCGGAGCGTACACGCCGGCACTCCCCATTCACTTCAATGGGACTGCACGGAGTGAAAGAAGCAGCCCATTCATTTCTATGGGGAGCGCTCGTATCCCCGCTCCCATAGAAATGAATGGAGCTGCTTTAGACGCCGCTTATTCTGAACGTGTTTTACGTTCAGAATAAGCTAGCGTTTACTCAGTGTGAATGCACCCTCAGTTGGAGTTCACCAGTGGTAAACTCAATGGACTAGACATGGTAAGACTAGACTATATAAGATCTCAATGGATATCAGAGTCAAAACTCATAGGAGCCATAAGGAGGAAAGAACTGTAGACCTCAGCAGTACAGCAAGTACCTATAGACCTGTAGCGAGGATGGTTTATAGCAGAGTGGCCAAAATGAAGCTTCTCCTTAGGAGAAGACACAAGAAAGCCTGCATGGAGAATGCAAGAAAGCATCTAAAGGACTAAATTGATCAACACCTACTGCAAATGAGCAGGGTGCAATGATCTCCATGATTCTCCCAGGGCCTGCCATAGACTTCATCTCTATTCGCTTGAATGGGGCTAACTTGCAATACCATACACTGCCAGTGGACAACGGAGGTGCTCTTTCCAGCAATCAGAAGCAAACCATCTAAGCGGCAGGGTGACAATTTTATTAGTTCTGTCAGATATGAGATTTCCTTCCTGAGCTTTAATACAATGCTCTTGTACTTGTAGAAGTGTAATAATTCCCATCATACCTCAGTCGCTGAATATGAATGAGCGTTCTTCATAAAAGTGAAGAGCCCCGTAATGTATTCACATATTAGTTATTATTGAAAGCCACTTAGTACTTTGATATATGGAGCAAAGCACTTTAGACTTTTTGCTAACTGCGTCTAACTCTTGTAATTAAGAATTATTGAGCGGCGCGGTACTTTTTGTACAGATCCCACCACTTTATTATACCGCTCACCTCGCCGCGCACTTTGCAATAACCAGCGACATTCTCCCCTTTTCAATCAATGTGTCCGGCGTACGAGATCAATAGGGTCATCGCTGTCGACTAATCAAGACTCTACTTCACATTTATTCTAAGTGCAGCTAATTCACAAGGGCTCGGAACGACAGGTGGATTTTGTGACTCTCGGAATGGGAAGTTTTTGTAGAATGTATAGATTGTAGCAAAGTGAATGCATGTGTGTAAGAAGACCATAATGACTTGGATTGTCTCCCAACAATGTAACAACGTGGTGTAGCTGTCGGGGTGGGGTGGTGTTGGTGATGGCCGAATTGAACTTGCTTTGGTGGCCCTAGTCTATGAAGGGGGCATTGTGGCTAGAAATAGGCTTTAACATAACAGAAGTTCTGTGGCTTTAAGGGAAGATTGGCAACAAGAGACGCTGCCGTTGCAAAAGCTGAAAATTTGTCGGTGTAGAGGCACGATGATGACAATGGTGGGACTTTGGCAAGGGAATTGTGGCTATTTTGGGAGCACTAGGGCTGAAAAGGGTATAATCCTACTAATATTATAAATGTGAAAGTTTGGATGTTTGTGTTTGTTCCTCAATCACACAAAAATGGCTGAACGGATTTGGCTGAAATTTTGCACATAGATAGATAGGAACCCCGATTAAAATATAGGCTACATTTTATCCCGGTAAATGACGTCACTACATGACTGTTAAGCACGAATTTACACACACACTATGTTTGAGGACCTTTGATGACATCACAGGCCCTTCAGCCGTCCCATAGGCTCACGCTATATGGTGGGCGGAGTTATATGCGAATTTGGAGGCGGGGCTAAACAGGAGGGAGCCGGACAATGGAGTCTCATAGAAGATCAGGAGACTACAGAACATGCAGGCTTTGTCTGGACAAGAGGAGTATATCGGCTGTAGAGTTTCAGTAAGTAGGACGGGGAATCTGTTGTTCTGCCTCGGATGGGGGAGGGGGGAGAACTGTTGTACATTTCAGCAACATCCGTTCAACCGTGTCTAACACAAGCTGCTCAGACACTCTCACACAACACAAGCCTGTATTCTAAATCAGCAGATGTAGCAGAGCTGAGGCAGTGCGCTAGCAGTTTGTGTGCGTAACACAGGGGCATGTGCTGGGGTGGGGAGGGCAGTCATTCAGCCGTGTCTAACACAGAATTGCCCGATGTAGCCGAGCTGAGGCAGCGGACGCAGGCTAATTATTAGCGGCTCATCGCCAACAACAACCCACAGATGAAGTTGCGGGCATAAGCTAGTGTGGCTATAAAGAGGGAGATATCTATGGGGTACTGCAAGTGTAATGGGAACACTGTGGCTATGATGGGAATGCTATGTTTGGGCAACTGTTGCCACAAATCAATAATGTGGAGGAAGGGAACAAACTTTGCAATATATTTCACGAAAGGAAAGTGTCTTTAAAGGAATCCTATTATTAAAACTCAATTTTTTTCTCACTAAACGTTGGAATAGCCTTAAAGGGATCGTATCATTTAAACGCAATTTTTTCTAGGTAAAACGTTAGAATAGCCTTAAGAAAGTCTATTCTTCTCCTATCTTTCGTCATCGTCTCCACGCCACCTTTTGGTATAAATCCTGGTTTTCATTGGTATGCAAATGAGTTCTCTCGCAGCACTGGGGGTGGGCCCCAGCGCTCAAACAGCACTGGAGGCGTCCCCAATGCTGTGACAGAACTCTCCTGGGATGCCTCCATCTTCTTCAGGAACTCGCCTCTCTGCGCGTCTTCTTTGGTCCTGGGTTTTCAATTTTCTAGGCCTTGGGCAGAGCCGACTACGCATGCCTGGGCCACAAGAAAATGGGCGCTTACAATACTATGTATGGAGTTTATATGTTCTCCCCATGTTTCCATGGGTTTCTTCCCACATGCCAAAAATATACTGATAGGTAAATTGGCTCCCTGTACACACAGCTGACCCTTAATACCAATGCACCGGCCCTTTAAATTAAAAAAAAGAAATCCTCTGAAATTTATCTAGTCAACAAAAAAAATTCAACGATAGAGATCTTACTTCTTGTAAAAATGCAATTTTACTGGGGCCACATGGTGGCTCAGTGGTTAGCACTGCACCCCTGCAGCACTGAAGTCCTGGTGTTCAAATCCCACCAAGGGCAAAAAAACATCTGCAAGGAGTTTGTATGTTCTCCCCGTGTTTGCATGGATTTCCATCCCATATTCCAAAAAGACATATTGATAGGGAAAATGTACATTGTGGTCTTGCAATCTACATTTCTTTTAAAAAATGTAATTTTATTACCTATTCATAAATAAAATTTTATTACATGCTAAAAAACAAAAACACCACCAGTAAGGTAAAAAGACCAAAGAATGCGCCCTGACAAATATATAAAAGTGACTTGTGACTACTTAGCATATGATCAGTTCTGCAGGTTCTTGTCATGTAACTGCATTGTTACTGTTTTGCTCCTGATGGTGGAAAAATCTTTTTCTTCTTGTATATTACACCTTACAGCCTGTTCTCACATTACCTAAGGTTACGTTTACACAGAGAAATTTACATTCCAAATCTGAACATCCCGTCGCAGAATTCCACTCCGGATAGGCCCGAATGAATGAGCCTAATCAGGAGGGAGCCTCGTGCTGCAGACGCTGTGGCTGAGTCAGCCACGGAATCTGTGGCAAGATAGGGCAGATAGGTTGATAGGTTGTTGGCCCATCGCAAGGTCTATCAGTTCTGGTGCAACAAAACCAGAAATGGTTCAATGACAATGAAGTAGAGGTGCTGGATTGGCCCCACAGTCCCCAGACCTCAATCCAATGGAACACTTGTGGGTAGAGTGGAAGAAAAAGCTGTACTCATACTCAAGTGAGTCGTCCATTATGGACCAACATTAGGGACGTGTAGAAGAAACCTGAGATCATATTTCGGTCGAGAAGCTTGAATCTGATGGAGAGCATGCCCAGAAGGATCCCAGTGCTGAAAACCAAAGGTGGACTTACAAAATAATGAAAATTAAGATTTTTAGGAGCAAAACAGTAACAAAGCAGTCACATGACAATTCAAGACATGATAGTCTCACATTCCAAGCTGTAGTGGATGGTGAAATACGGAGCCTGAAAGTCACAAGTGCGAAACATTGTTACTGTTTTGCTTGTCAGTGTATTTTCTTTTTGGCAGGGGCAGTGCAGATACAACGGGGCCCAGGAGCCTTAGGAGGCCATAAGCACTGGTATCAGTATAGAGATTGCAGCTTCCATCTGGCGCATAATCCAAGGAGACCCATAAATTACCCTAACCACACTAATGGGGATGAAACTCCTTATCACCCATAACCATCACTATCAAGAATTCTCTGTAGGGATGAGGCAGGGGCCCCGGACATAAGATTGCACCGGGGCCCACAAGACTTTAGTTACACCACTGCTTTTGGGTGTTATTCCATTTGGCCCTACCAAAGTCCTGGGGGTATCTGTTAGTTTATGTATGATAGGGGCTTATTGTCTGTGAGGGTACAATGTGACGGGTGGCGCTGCTATTATGAGGTCTGTATCTGGTTGGGGGTTACTGTGACTATAATAAGGGTATTGTGTCTGTATGACGAATGGAAATTTTTCAATTCCCTTTTTATATGGCCCTATCAGGGGTCTATTCGCTGCACGCTGCGCTGGGAGATGTAGTCTGACAACAGCTGGAGTGCCATTAGGTTACCAATACCTGGAATTGAAAGCTGTGCTGGGCCTTCTAATAATCTGTATTGTAGCCAGCGATGCAGCAAATAAGCACTTTAAGTTGTGAAGAAACTCAAAACTAAATTGATTTTGTGTACGGCTTTCTACATGACCAGGGCTAGGACATAATTCATAATGCAATGCACACATTATTTTCTACAACTTATTTAAAATATTAAATCTATTAGATGTTTTTTTTTATTCATTACACCTCTTCATAGCTGGATTCTCAGCATAAAAGCATTGGAGGGGCATAAGACGGTGTAGTATGGAGAGGCAGTGTACTATATGGCACACCATGTGACCTATGTGAAGTCACACCGAGGCCCTGGAGATTAAAGGGGTTATCCCGCAGTGCTAAATCCTCACTGTTCCCTTATGAACCCTTTGCTTGGCTTTATTTTACTTGCTGCCCCTTGTATCACTGTTATTTACATGAGTCTGTGGTCAAACTACATTTCCCATAATTCATCTGCCTGCTCTCACTCTCTGTGCACCCCACAGGTAATAAATAATTTCTCACATCCAAGGTCATGTGCTGCTGAGATGTTTCATTTGCAGGCTGCACTGCTCACAGGGAGGGGTAGTGAGCTTGCAAATGAAGCATCACTCCGAGGTCACTGGCCTGAAAATAAATCAGAAAAATGGTGCTGAATTTAACCAGGATATATAGTAAGAAATGTTTTGTATTAATGCAACCTGTTATTTGGCCCATATTTTTTAACAACTGGTTAACCCCTTCAAGGGGGTCCAAACGAAGACCAATACTGCATAGGGTGCAGAGCGGTTGGAGGTCTCTGTTACAGATATTGCACTACCACGCACTAGGCTAATACACCCTAATTGACGTCAACATTAAAAGGGATTATAGCTTTGGAATGGCTGAACAGATTGGAATAAACAAATCATCAAAATGCTCAGGGTGACAAAACAGATCAGATGATGGATGTCATGGGGAATTTCAGACCTGGTGACTATTCCTCTTTAAGTGGATTTCATAACAGAGTGAGCTACATAGTAGATTTAACTGTTTAGTGCTAAGTCATCAAGTCAGAGGACCCCAATGTGAAATCGGTAAACTATCAAGCACCCTTTGTAGTATTGCTTTTTGTGCTGTGTTCCCAGTGGTGTTATCTTCTATTGTAATTCTGCCTGTGATGTAAATGAGGTGACTGCTGCAAAGAAAATCACTACAAAACTGGCACGTGTCCATTTATTATTATTAGGCTTAGTGGTCAGAGTAGACATTGCAGTATATAGTACTAGTAATATGCAAATAAAAAGTTTCAAAAAATATGTGGCCGAACGGGAGAAGCCACAGGAAAATGGCCGACGGACCCACGCAGTGGGCACAGTCGGCCATTTTCCAGTGGCCGAACAGGAAAGAAGAGGCAGAGGCGGCAAACAAGAAGAAGGCGGCGCCTGTGAGAAGTCTAATTAGCATATGGAAGAGAATCGGGATATCTAAGGAACGGCGGCGCAGAGAAGACATCTAAAGGTAGGGGAAGAATAGCCTTTCTTAACCCCTTCCCAGCATCCGCCGTACTAGTACGGCGCATGCCGGGTGTGTAACTATGGCGACCGCGGGAGAGCCAGGCGGCCAGACAGTAGACAACCGGTGCTAATGTCTCCGATCGGTCCGGAGGCACCATTTTCCCGGCGGCGCATGGGTGCCGCCATTTTGCCAGTGATCGCCGGCGCCTGGAGCAAGCTCCATGGCCGACATCACATTACCATGACATGGCCGGTCTGCTATCTCTTTCTTTTGCAGGCTGGTCTATGCAGCCTGCAAAAGAAATGATGCTTTTTTGCAATGCATTGCAATGCATTAGCATTGTAATGCATTTCATTAGTGTTCAGACCTCCTGGGGTTCAGCACCCCTAGAGGGTCTAATAAATTCAAAAAATTTTTTTAAAAAAAGTAAAAAAAAATATAAACAAATTTAAAAAGTATTAAAAATTCAAATCACCCCCCTTTCTCTAGAATACATATAAAACTAGTTAAATACTATGAAACACATACATGTTAGATATCCCTGTGTCTGAAATCGCCCGCTCTACAAATCTATAAAAATATTTTTCCTGTTCGGTAAACGCCGTAGCGGGAAAAATAGTTGAACGTGCCCAACTGACGTTTTTTTCACTATTTTGATTCAGATAAAAATTTGAATAAAAAGTGATCACAGCAATAGCATTTCCCGAAAATGGTAGAACTAAAAAAGACACCCGGCCCCGCAAAAAAAGACGCCCTATGCATCCCCGTACACGGACGTATAAAAAAGTTACGGCTGTCAGAATATGACGACTTTTAGAAAAAAATTTTTTTAACACAGCTTTGGATTTTTTTTTTTAAGGAGTCAAAATGTAAATAAAACCCTATAAATTTGGAATCCCCGGAATCGTACCGAAACACAGAATACAGGGGACATGTCATTTTGGCTGCACAGTGAACGTCGTAAAACCGAAGCCCGTAAGAAAGTCGCAGAAATGCATTTTTTCTTCAATCCATCCCATTCTGAATTTTTTTCCAGCTTCCCAGTACATTATACAGAATAATTAACGGTGGCATCATGAAGAAAAATTTGTCCCACAAAGATTAAGACCTCATATGGCTCCGGGAGCTGAGAAATAAAAAAAGTTATGGGGTTTAGAAGGACGGGAGTCAAAAACGAAAAAGGAAAATTAAAAAATGCCATTGGCGGGAAGGGGTTAAAGCTATTCCAACATGGGTTTAGCTTAAAACTGGATTCTAATGACCGAATCCATTTAACAAGTTTTCATAAAGCAAAACCAAAATCTCATTCTGTAAAAGGCAACATTTATTTTCCGCTGCGTTTCTGCAACATGGGGTGATAAAAAAAAAAAAAGTTGCCTCCAGGAGCGCCTAAGAATTCGTCTTTGAACTTTCCGACAAGACGCGTCGCAAAAAATACACCAAGACAATTTCACATATGTGAGCGGAGAGATTCTGCAATACCTACACAAAGATGTAGTCAGAATATCTGAAATCTCTACCAGCGGGGATTTTCAATCTTAGCACTGACAAGTTCATAGGACCCTGGAATTTTTCCGAATAATATAATGCAATCCTTTTATTCATGGTGACAGTTCACTTTCCAATCTCAATGCTTTTTTTTTTTCTTTTTTTGCAAAAATGTACTAATCTTCTTAAACTGCGATCAAACCTCTCAAAAAGCTTTTCCCCAATTGTGACGGTTTCCTCAGAGCATCAAGTCATCCCGCACAAAGGACTTCAATGGCTCCCTCCAAATAGGCGGCAACAATATTAGCAGCAAAAGGTGTCCCCGCTAACAAAGTGATCCCGGCAATTGATATCGCACAATGGACCGTATTACCTTCTTCAAGCGGGAGGAGAAAATGGCCTGCGGAATAGATTTTATTAAGCTATTCTGCAAAAAAAAAAATAAGTGTCAGCTACAGACGGGGCACATCAAGGATTTTACGTAAAAGTCTCCGAAGGTGGAAATAAGTTTGAGTTAGACTTGGGTAATTTCAGACTTTTTTAGGTTTGCGGCTCGAACAATGTGCAGGCAATTTCCGTATTGAATCTTCTCTAGAGCTGCCCGTAAGTGCGTTATTTTGCTTCGGAGGTACATTAATGTCATATAGTAAATTGCACCGAGCGCCACAAGTAGATAAATCGTCTAGAATAGCCAGCCAAGACTCCAGTGCAAAAACTTAGAAAACTTTGGAAGATTCAATTTCGGTTCTTATGATTGAAAAGCCCAAAAACTGACTTCCCATTATAGCAAACGTGTCCTTAACCTCTTCTTGTTCTATCACAAGGTAGACGGTTTAGTTAGGTCGCGCTTATCCTCTCGACCTCTTTATATTCTTTTAGTTGGGTCTAGGAAGAAAATATTGCTGCCATGTTTGTAGTTTATGGTGCTCTTGTTTTGTAGTGTGCAGGCGTGGGACACAGCAATGGAAGCCGGGTATAAAGATTCGAGAAGTTTGCTGGTGATCTGAGAATGTTGAATAGTCTGGAACAAATAGGGTTGAACGATCGGGATTGGGACAGATCGTATCCCGATTGGCGATCGAGGAAATTTCACGATCAGGATCGGGATCGGCTGGAAAATGATCGGAAATCGGATTTTAAAAACGATCCTGAAATCTCAAGATCGGCTTAACCCTATTCATGTATATATCATAAATAGAGTTGAGTGATCGGGATCAGGAAAGATCAGATCCCGATCGGCGATCGAGGAAATTTCTCGATCGAGATCGGCTGGTAAATGATCGAAAATAGAATTTTAAAAAAGATCGTCTCAACCCTAATTACAAAGTATCTTTGACTTTCAGTCTTCGAGCATCAGGCCTGTGCAAAGGGAGTCTCCTTCTCCCTAACCTTCATTTTATGGTCGCTGCCGTTCATTTGCCACTTCTTCTGGTTCTGGTCTCCTCTTTGGGATCTGTTGTTTGGTATCCAATTGATCTGCTCCCCCAGCCTCCTGGATGAATCCTGCTCTAGAAAGGTCGGAAGACCAACCGCAATTTGTGTGCCAAAAAGCCAGACAGTTAAAGACCCCTGTAATGCCACTTAACCTGAATTTCAGTACTTTGTGGGCCAGTCTGATCAGTAGGACCATCAGTTCCTAGCAGTTTAGAGGGGTGCACGCCACATTATGCCTTCCTCCTAAGTTAATGGTTATTATACCAATGACCTCAGCACCCATGACGTGCCTCTAGATTCTGGCTGTCCATCTATCAAAGTTGTTCCACTGAGAGTGCAAAAAGGGTGCCAACACTTCTGGTTCTCTTACAATGACCTCACCACATTCAGGGAAAGCCTACAGTCATCCAGTGGTACTAGCCCCAATGTTTCCCACTAGTGCTGGTGCCAATCCAAGGGTCAGCTCTGAAGGCCTTCTCTCAAAGGTGATAACGTGTTTAGGTCCACTGCCATAAGCGTCTCCAGTCCCTTCCTCTGGTCTCCCCTTAAATAAGGTACCTAAGAATTGGGCTAACGTACCACTCTGGAAAATCTTGCACCTCCAGGTCATCTGACTCTCTACCAATACTTGGTCATCAACTTGCCAGGGCAAATCTCGCAGTGCAGGTTAAGGTGAATCAAAGTAATAATAATCAAGATAATTTCCATCCATGTCACCATAGGTATCAAATAGGGTAAAAAATCAAGGATTGCAGGTGTATAGGAGCTAGAGCATAAGTATCAATTTGTACTAACAAAAATGGAAGTTTACATCATCAAGTCACATACTGCAAACCAACCCATACAAATAACTAAATAGTTAACCAGATGGTAATAGGATTCCATACCAGTATAATGACACCTTATCCCTGCACTGCGTAAACTGTCCGGCGCGCGTTTCGCCCATATTGCCGGGCTTCGTCCAGGGACAGTCTATCTGTCATATGATGGAAGCCATAACTTTTTGCAATAACCTTCCAGATCACCAAAGATGTGCCAAAAAACTTTTAATAAATGTGGTAAATCTTGGGTGATCTGGATCTGTACATTAGAAATTGAAAAAGTGAATGGATTCCTTACAGGGATCCTATCATTACAATCCCTTTTTTTTCTAACTAACACGAAGGAATAGCTTTAAGAAAGGCTATTCTTCTCCTACCTTTAGATGTCTTCTCCGCGCCACCGTTCGGTAGATATTCCGTTTTCCGTCTTTATGCAAATGAGTTTTCTCATAGTACTGGGGGCGTTCCCAGTGCTGCGAGAGAACTCTCCAGCGCCGCTTCAGGAACCGGCCTCTACGCATCTGCTGACCTGGCTTTTAATCTTCTACGCATGCGCAATTGGCTCTGTCAGCGGGCAGAGCCGACTGCACATGCGCGCCGCCATTTTTTTGTGGCCACTTACGCGCATGCGTAGAAGATTGAAAGCCAGGCCGGAAGACGGCGCATAGATTACAGGTTTGATCTGATTAGATGATGGGTCTTGCCATAAGAGGGTGTAAAGTGCTTCTCCAGCTGCCCTATTAAAATACTTTCAGAGTCTACTTTTGGGTAGTGTACCTGTTGGTGAGAGATCGTTGACTGCTAGACATGCCTCTGTGATGCACTTGAAGACATTCTGCCCAGCTGCCAAACTTCGAGACGGAACACATCACAAGTAGGATGGTCATTTTGACATACTGTCTGCCATTTAGGCGGTTATGACCTCTTAGGAAGGCTTGAGATCAGAGGTTACACATGACGGACAGGCTCTGGAAGGCTCAGACAGATCACCAATACAGGGGAGAGGATCATCTGATCCACCAACATCCATGAGCAGCTCCTACAGTTTCCTTGTCCACCATCCAGACACAGGGGGCGCCTTCATTACACACCCCTTTATCTGCCCAGACCCTTTCCAACCTCATAGCAGAAGAAAATTTGCTAAGATTTATCACCAATGGGACCAGCTTTGGTAATTGAAGAGTGTGCAGGATCTATAGGCCCAACTGCAACAACTTTGGGTGAATGTGGAGCTTGTATGCCTCCATGTCCACACCCGTGTGCTATAATGAGACCTTAGCTACCGGAGCAGAAGCTCATTAATGGGTTAAATCTTTAATTCAGGTAAAAAAGGACGCAAAACGCACATCGCGTCACCTGTCCAAGTGAGGAATCCCATTAGACTGGTGACTCAGCAGACATATTACCGTGTGCGGAGAAGACCAGATTATCTGCCTGATGTGATGTATGTGATTGGGCTAGGAGAGAGGTACACGCCATTTGTCTTACTTAATGGCTGTACGGGCGGGCGGCGCAGATTTGCTTTTTTTCCTCATTCCTTTTGTTAAAGCTTTATGTTCGCTAACAATGCAAAATAATAAAACACACAACCTGAAAAATGAACTCAATTTACATTTTGTTCCTTCACTACAGCAAGGAGAAAGCAGGGAACAATAAATCATTAAATATTACAGTAATATTTCATTCTCACTCCAATTTACCAGGTCACATGAGACGCCCAAGACGCTTTCTTATTAAGATGCAATGAACCGAATCTGAGAAAGTGCTATAAGGCCTAGTAAGATTCCAGGGGTCTGGGTTACCCCGAGCGGCTCCAATTATCAAAGCGACCATGGAAATCTGAAATAGCTTACTGCAATTTGTGAAGGTCTCTCCTGACATATCGGTGAACTAAGTGCCGTTCCTCTGTTATTCCTCCTAGAAATGTATGTGTCATGTGGGTGTGTCCCTAGACTATCACTGCTGATTGGACAATGTCAGGCTGCCCATAGCACGCCTAAATAAGTAACACCCAGTTGTCAACCCAAAGGCCCAGATTTACTAAGGGTAAGTTCACACTGGGTTTTTTGGATTGGAACGATCCAAAAACTGCATAGCCGCGACTGAAAGCCGGTGCACTGCCCTGGCATAGAGCTGTTCTGCTCTGCTCTGGATGGGCCTAGTCCGGAGGAGGGAATTTCTGAAAAGACCCCAGAGTATAATAATTGTTTATGGGTGTCCACAGTGGGACATAATACTGTGTGCAGGGGCAACTATGGGGGATAATACTGTGTGCAGGGGCCACTAAGGGACATAATACTGTGTGCAGGGGCCACTATGGGGCATAATACTGTGTGCAGGGCCCACTATGGGGGATAATACTGTGTACAGGGGCCACTATGGGGCATAATACTGTGTGCAGGGGCCACTATGGGGCATAATACTGTGTGTAGGGGCCACTATTGGGGATAATACTGTGTGCAGGGGCCACTATGGGGCATAATACTGTGTGCAGGGCCCACTATGGGGGATAATAGAACACGCAGGATTGCGGAGAAGGGGGTCGGTCGAGGTCTTCGGCGTCGGTGTCGGTCGGGGGGCCTTGTCAAAAGCTCGCCACGGGGCCCCGCCATTCCTAGTTACGCCACTGCCCATGTAAACTTACCCTAATAGTTAGACAGTCGGTCTGAATAGGCTCCAGTTTTATCACAGTGACTGATAAATCAGGCATATCTTTAGACCGTCTAGGCAGAATTTTATGAAACTATTGCGGGCATATTTTGGTGCATACTGTTGCATTTAACCCCTTCCCGACATCCGCCATTCTATTATGGCGGATTTCGGGTATTTAACCCCTTCCCGACATGCGCCGTAATAGTACGGCGCGTGTCGGGTCTGTAACTATGGCGACCGCCCGGGAGCCGGGCGGCCGTCATAGCCGCCGGGTGTCTACTGTCTACTGCTTTAAGCAGTAGACAACCGGCTCTAATGCCTTCGATCGGTCCCCGGACCGATCGGAGGCATTAACCCCTCCGGCGCTGCTGTCAAAGCATGCTCCAGGGCCGACCCCCGTTGCCATGACAGCCGGGAGCCTTGTTAAAGGCTCCCAGCAGGTCTGCAAATTCTCCCTTTTGCAGGCTGGTGTATACAGCCTGCAAAAGAGATGATGATTTTTTGCAATGCATTGCAATGCATTAGCATTGTAATGCATTGCATTAGGGATCAGACCCCCTGGGGTTCAACACCCCTAGGGGGTCTAATAAATGCAAAACAAAAATAAAAAAAAAAGTAAAAAAAATATAAAAAAATATAAAAAGTATTAAAAGTTCAAATCACCCCCCTTTCCCTAGAACAAATATAAAAGTAGTTAAAAACTGTGAAACATATACATGTTAGGTATCCCCGCATCTGAAATCGCCCGCTCTACAAATCTATAAAAATATTTTTCCTGTTCGGTAAACGCCGTAGCAGGAAAAATAGTCAAAAGTGCCAAACCGCCGTTTTTTCACTGTTTTAATTCTGATAAAAATTTGAATAAAAAGTGATCAAAGCAATAGTATTTCCCGAAAATGGTAGAACTAAAAAGTACACCCGACCCTGCAAAAAAAGACGCCCTATGCATCCCCGTACACCTATGTATAAAAAAGTTACGGCCGTCGGAATATGGCGACTTTTAGAAAAAAAATTTTTTAACACCGTTTTGGAATTTTTTTTAGGGGTCAAAATGTAAATAAAACCATATAAATTTGGTATCCCTGGAACCGTACCGAAACACAGAATACAGGGGACATGTCATTTTGGCTGCACAGTGAACGCTGTAAAACCAAAGCCCGTAAGAAAGTCGCAGAAATGCATTTTTTCTTCAAATCCACCCCATTCTGAATTTTCCTGCTTCCCAGTACATTATATAGAATAATTAATGGTGGCATCATGAAGAAAAAAATGTCCTGCAAAAATTAAGACCTCATATGACTCTGGGAGCGGAGAAATAAAAAAGTTATGGGGTTTAGAAGGAGGGGAGTCAAAAACGAAAAACGAAAATCAAAAAATGCCATCGGAGGAAGGGGTTAAATATGTCGGGCCACTCAGGGGCTGAACAGCCACCATAGTATTATACAGCAGAGACCCACTGCTAATGCTGGGCACTGATCGTGGGTTGACCGAGGCGCCATTTTCGCAGCAGCGTCATTTTGAAGAGGATCGACATTCCCAAAACGTGCCATGACAAACAGGAGCCTATTAAAGATCCCATGCTTGTCTGGCATTACCTTCTATGACAGACTGTTCTATGCAGCCTATAATAGAAGTGCTGTAAATTTGCAATGCATTGTATGAGTGATTAGACCACCTGGGGGGCTCATGATTATGGTTTAAAAAAAAAAATTCAAAGAATTAAAAATTCAAATCCATCCCTCTTTCCCTAGGACATAAATAAAATAAAGTGAAACACATACACATTAGGTAGTCCAAGCTCCGTTTGAGGTGAAGTCTGTTGACTTCTGGCTACCTTCATAGCTTTCGTTTTTAGAGAATTTTGCGACAAATTAGATTTTCGTTTTCCTGGCATGTTTAAAATTAGGAAACTGACAAACTGAAATTTGGATTAAAGGGGTTTTCCCATCTCAGTGTCTCAGCAGGCTGCCTGCAGTGTCTGCTCCTCACTTCCTGTATTTGTCTCCCCCCTCCTCCCTCTGGCTGAACAGGACACAGAACACTTATGCAGATCAGATAATATGCACATGCTTGTACAGAAAGGACTCAGGGTTATCTGTGCGTTTACATAGAGAGATAACAGACAAGGTGTTATCAGCAAACTGCAATTAGCTGAATTGTCCTGCAGTTTAATATAGTATATGAACATAAATTCATAACAGTCATGAAGCCATATCATTACCGGGATAAAAAGTATGCCTAATTGAGGTTACAAATTATCTATGTGCCAGGTTTCATCCAAATCTGTTCAGCTGTTTTTGCGTGATTGAGTAACAAACATCCAAACATCCAAACGTTCACATATATAATATTGATAGGATGTTCACATACAGTGTATGCCATACTGGAAGAAAAAAATCAAAAGAACCGAACCACAGTTTTTTCGCAGTTTTGCCTCTAATAAAAAATTTTATAAACAGTGATCAAAGCAATAGACATTCCCCAAAATGGTATAACTAAAAAGTACACCTGGCCTGCAAAAAAGATGCCCTATATATCCCGGAACACAGAATTGTTACAGGTATAAGTACATGACAATGCCATGAAATTTTTTTTTTTGCAAAGTTTTGGGCTTTGGTTAAAACTAGAGATGAGCGAACAGTGAAATGTTCGAAGTTCGAAATATGATTCGAGTAGCCGCTCAATACTCGACTGTTCGATCGAATATCAAACTCCATTTTAGTCTATGGGGGAAAAATACTCGTTAAGGGGGAAACCACTATTCGACTCAGGAGAGTCACCAAGTCCACTATGACACCACAGGAAATGATGCCAACACCCTGGAATGCAACTGGGACAGCAGGGGAAGCATGCCTGGGGGCATCTAACATGCCCAAGTCACTGTATTACGTCGGGATCCCTGTCAGCTTGCGATATGTGCGACTTTTTCCCATAGGAATGCATTGACCAGCGTTGATTGGCCGAATGCCATACAGAGTACAGCATTCGGCCAATCAACGGAGGCTCATCTGTGGAGTCTAATATCGGTCCAGAATGGAGACTGCTGTGGACCGATCTTAGACTCCGCCTCCTCCGGCAGAACCAGCGTTGATTGGCCGAATGCTGTACAGAGTACAATCAACGCTGGTCAATGCATTTCTATGCCGAGATGTAGCAGTGCTAGCCGTGCCCTCAGCTCAGCTACACCGGAGATGCAGCCGAGCTGAGTGCACGGCCAGCACTGCTACACCGGAGATGTGAACCCTGCTGCACACTCAGCTCTGCTGCATCAGAGATGCGCTGAACCCAGACGGAATACCAATGCAGATGTGAACAAGGGGTAAGGCCTCAGATGTAACATCTTCAACTTCTGTTAACTGCATACTTAATAACACTCCCGATTTATTCAAGCCCCGCACAAATGTAGGTTGTGTGGGGGAATTCCCAGACATTTTTGGGTATTACAGGGTTTCGCACCCAACTACACCCCAACAAATCAGTTAGCTGGGGTGTAGTTGGGTGCCAAATCCAAAAATATCAGTCCCCTTCTGATGTCTCTTACTGATACAATGGGAACACCTTACCTTATGCTGCTCATCTGATTGTCTGGACAGTGTAGCCGTTTGCAGAGGAGCAGGTATAGAATAGGCATGTGAGGGGGGAAGACCACGCCCGTATTGTGAAGCCTCGCCCATCCCATGTCGTGCCACTTTACATGATATGGGAATGCCATTGGCCTGTTTTTGTGACGTGGCCAGTACATAAAGTGCCCAGGTCACCTATGACATAACAAAATGCCTGGTAGTTGCGATACCATTCCACCAGGCCCGACTCCAGTAGGTTACCCCTTCTTTTTGGGGTCTCCTAGATGTTTTGAGAGATTTGGCAAGTATGATGTAGGGGGACACTGAAAGAAGATTCATTGCTTTGGTAAACTTGTATATGGATCCCGTTCCTGTGTAGCCTCACTTTTCCCTGAGACTCCTGACCACTCACCGGCTATGAAATGAGGGTCAAGGGTCACCGGCTATGAAATGAGGTCGAGTAACCCTTACTGTGTAAGTGGCCATTTTCTTGGGGTCTGGTGGACTTGCGCAGTTAGCTTTGCCCTAGGCCCGAGGCCTAGAAGTTTGAAGCCAACCCTCGGAAGAAGACGCGTCAAGACCCCATTCCTGAAGAAGATGGAGGCGGCACTAAAGAGTTCTCTCGCAGCACTGGGGACACCCTCAGTGCTGCGAGATAACTCATTTGCATATCGACGAATAACGGGATTTTAACCGAACGGCGGCATGGAGAAGACGTCTAAAGGTTATTATGACGTGTTAACCAGAAAAAAATGTGTTTAAATGGTAGAATCCCTTTAACAAAAATCTAAAATAATAAAAACTATTTCTTAGTTATTGTACTTATTATTTCTACCAATTTGGGAACTGTCTGATGTTTTAATCTCTTTCTATGTAATATTTTAGCGAAGCAGTGACAATAAGGCAATTTGGTCTTTTTGATTTTTTTTACTGCTATGGTCTTCACTGTATAGGATAAATATTTTTATGTTTATAGTTGGGTATTTTTGATTGTAGGGATTGCTACTCCTATCTTTTTTTTCTATTCTGGCTGGTGCATTTCCTCTGTTAGTCCTCCTGGTAACTTATGAAACATTAATGAAAAGATATGTCTTCACGAAAGTGTGACTCTTTAAGTAAGTGGCGGGACAATTAACTATTTTATACCCCTGGTCCTTCCCCCTAATTAAAGGGGTTATGTCACAAGGCAAGAACAAGAGGCCCTACAATCCCTACACCAACTGCGAGTTCAGCCTCACCACAGCCAGACTGAATTAGTGATGTCACAGTACAGAAATAATACACACAGTCAGTGGCGTAACTAGGAATGGCGGGGCCCCGTGGCGAACTTTTGACATGCCCCCCCCCCTCCTCCCACAACCGACACCATCGCCGAACACCTCGACCGACCCCCTCCTCCGCACTCTATTATGTCCCATAGTAAGCCCTGCACACAGTATTATGTCCATTAGTGCCCCCTGCACACAGTATTATGTCCCTTAGTGTTCTCCTGCACACAGTATTATGCCCCATAGTGGCCCCTGCACACACAGTATTATCTCCCATAGTGTCCCCTGCACACAGTATTATGCTACATAGTGGCCCCTGCACTCAGTATTATGCCACATAGTGGCCCCTGCACACAGTATTATGCCCCATAGTGTCCCCTGCACACTGTATTATCCCCCATAGTGGCCCCTGCACACAGTATTATGCCCCATAGTGGCCCCTGCACACAGTATTATGCCCCATAGTGTCCCCTGCACACAGTATTATCCCCCATAGTGTCCCCTGCACACAGTATTATGCTACATAGTGGCCCCTGCACACAGTATTATGCTACATAGTGGCCCCAGTACACAGTATTATCCCCCATAGTGTCCCCTGCACACAGTATTATGCTACATAGTGGCCCCTGCACACAGTATTATGCTACATAGTGGCCCCTGCACACAGTATTATGCTACATAGTGGCCCCTGCACACAGTATTATGCCCCATAGTGGCCCCTGCACACACAGTATTATCTCCCATAGTGTCCCCTGCACACAGTATTATGCTACATAGTGGCCCCTGCACTCAGTATTATGCCACATAGTGGCCCCTGCACACAGTATTATGCCCCATAGTGTCCCCTGCACACTGTATTATCCCCCATAGTGGCCCCTGCACACAGTATTATGCCCCATAGTGTCCCCTGCACACAGTATTATCCCCCATAGTGTCCCCTGCACACAGTATTATGCTACATAGTGGCCCCTGCACACAGTATTATGCTACATAGTGGCCCCTGCACACAGAATTATACCCCATAGTGGCCCCTGCACTCAGTATTATGCTACATAGTGGCCCCTGCACACAGTATTATCCCCCATAGTGGCCCCTGTACACAGTATTTTCCCCCATAGTGGCCCCTGCACACAGTACTATGTCCCATAGTGGCCCCTGCACACATTATTATAGCCCATAGTGGACACCCATAAACAATTATTATACTCTGGGGTCTTTTCAGACTCCAGAGTATAATAATCGGAGACCCAGGGGGAGAAAAACATAAAAAATTACTGTTTCTTACCTGTCCCCCGGCTCCTACGCTGTCTTCTCCGCTGCCGTCCTTCTTCTATGACGTCGGACGTCACATGACCCAGGAAGCAGGTCGGGTTCATGTGACGTCAGAGACATCAGACAAGTAGGAAGGAGGCCTGGCAGGATCGTGGAGAGGTAAGTAACAGTGTTTATAACGTTCCCTTACCTCTCCCGGTCCGCCGATCATTATACTCGGGGGTCTGCAAAGACCTCGAGTATAATGATAGTATTTGTGGGGCCCGCGGTGTCACTTACCGATCCCGGCCCAGCCAGGATCGGCAAGTAAATAGGGCCCGTAACGGACTATTAAAAAAATTTAAAAAAACGCAGCGGTAGCGGCTGTCACCGGGCCCCCTAATGGCCCGGGCCCTGTGGCAGCTGCTTCTGCTGCCTCTGTGGTAGTTACGCCCCTGCACACAGTGATGTCACAATACAGAGATAATACACACAGTGATGTCACAGTACAGGGATAATACACACAGTGATGTCACAGTACAGGGATAATACACACAGTGATGTCACAGTACAGGGATAATACACACAGTGATGTCACAGTACAGAGATAATACACACAGTGATGTCACAGTACAGAGATAATACACACAGTGATGTCACAATACAGAGATAATACACACAGTGATGTCACAGTACAGGGATAATACACACAGTGATGTCACAGTACAGGGATAATACACACAGTGATGTCACAGTACAGGGATAATACACACAGTGATGTCACAGTACAGGGATAATACACACAGTGATGTCACAGTACAGGGATAATACACACAGTGATGTCACAGTACAGGGATAATACACACAGTGATGTCACAGTACAGAGATAATACACACAGTGATGTCACAGTACAGAGATAATACACACAGTGATGTCACAGTACAGGGATAATACACACAGTGATGTCACAGTACAGGGATAATACACACAGTGATGTCACAGTACAGAGATAATACACACAGTGATGTCACAGTACAGGGATAATACACACAGTGATGTCACAGTACAGAGATAATACACACAGTGATGTCACAGTACAGGGATCATACACACAGTGATGTCACAGTACAGAGATAATACACACAGTGATGTCACAGTACAGAGATAATACACACAGTGATGTCACGGTACAGGATAATACACACAGTGATGTCATAGTACAGGGATAATACACACAGTGATGTCACAGTACAGGATAATACACACAGTGATGTCATAGTACAGGGATAATACACACAGTGATGTCACAGTACAGAGATAATACACACAATGATGTCACGGTACAGGATAATACACACAGTGATGTCATAGTACAGGGATAATACACACAGTGATGTCACAGTACAGGATAATACACACAGTGATGTCACAGTACAGGGATAATACACAGTGATGTCACAGTACAGAGATAATACACACAGTGATGTCACAGTACAGAGATAATACACACAGTGATGTCACAGTACAGGGATAATACACACAGTGATGTCACAGTAAAGAGATAATACACACAGTGATGTCACAGTACAGAGATAATACACACAGTGATGTCACAGTACAGGGATAATACACACAGTGATGTCACAGTACAGGGATAATACACACAGTGATGTCACAGTACAAGATAATACACACAGTGATGTCACAGTACAGGGATAATACACACAGTGATGTCACAGTACAAGATAATACACACAGTGATGTCACAGTACAGATATAATACACACAGTGATGTCACAGTACAGGGATAATACACACAGTGATGTCACAGTACAGGGATAATACACACAGTGATGTCACAGTACAGAGATAATACACACAGTGATGTCACAGTACAGGGATAATACACACAGTGATGTCACAGTACAGAGATAATACACACAGTGATGTCACAGTACAGAGATAATACACACAGTGATGTCACAGTACAGGGATAATACACACAGTCATGTCACAGTACAGGGATAATACACACAGTGATGTCACAGTACAGGGATAATACACACAGTGATGTCACAGTACAGAGATAATACACACAGTGATGTCACAGTACAGAGATAATACACACAGTGATGTCACAGTACAGGGATAATACACACAGTGATGTCACAGTACAGGGATAATACACACAGTGATGTCACAGTACAGGGATAATACACACAGTGATGTCACAGTACAGGGATAATACACACAGTGATGTCACAGTACAGAGATAATACACACAGTGATGTCACAGTACAGGGATAATACACACAGTGATGTCACAGTACAGGGATAATACACACAGTGATGTCACAGTACAGGATAATACACACAGTGATGTCACAGTACAGAGATAATACACACAGTGATGTCACAGTACAGGATAATACACACAGTGATGTCACGGTACAGGATAATACACACAGTGATGTCACAGTACAGGGATAATACACACAGTGATGTCACAGTACAGGGATAATACACACAGTGATGTCACAGTACAGGGATAATACACACAGTGATGTCACAGTACAGGGATAATACACACAGTGATGTCACAGTACAGAGATAATACACACAGTGATGTCACAGTACAGGATAATACACACAGTGATGTCACAGTACAGAGATAATACACACAGTGATGTCAAAGTACAGAGATAATACACACAGTGATGTCACAGTACAGAGATAATACACACAGTGATGTCACAGTACAGAGATAATACACACAGTGATGTCACAGTACAGGGATAATACACACAGTGATGTCACAGTACAGGATAATACACACAATGATGTCACAGTACAGGGATAATACACACAGTGATGTCACAGTACAGGGATAATACACACAGTGATGTCACAGTACAGGGATAATACACACAGTGATGTCACAGTACAGGATAATACACACAGTTATGTCACAGTACAGGATAATACACACAGTGATGTCACAGTACAGAGATAATACACACAGTGATGTCACAGTACAGAGATAATACACACAGTGATGTCACAGTACAGGGATAATACACACAGTGATGTCACAGTACAGAGATAATACACACAGTGATGTCACAGTACAGAAATAATACACACAGTGATGTCACAGTACAGGGATAATACACACAGTGATGTCACAGTACAGGGATAATACACACAGTGATGTCACAGTACAGGGATAATACACAGTGATGTCACAGTACAAGATAATACACACAGTGATGTCACAGTACAGGGATAATACACACAGTGATGTCACAGTACAAGATAATACACACAGTGATGTCACAGTACAGGGATAATACACACAGTGATGTCACAGTACAGGGATAATACACACAGTGATGTCACAGTACAGAGATAATACACACAGTGATGTCACAGTACAGAGATAATACACACAGTGATGTCACAGTACAGAGATAATACACACAGTGATGTCACAGTACAGGGATAATACACACAGTGATGTCACAGTACAGGGATAATACACACAGTGATGTCACAGTACAGGGATAATACACACAGTGATGTCACAGTACAGGGATAATACACACAGTGATGTCACAGTACAGGGATAATACACACAGTGATGTCACAGTACAGAGATAATACACACAGTGATGTCACAGTACAGGGATAATACACAGTGATGTCACAGTACAAGATAATACACACAGTGATGTCACAGTACAGGGATAATACACACAGTGATGTCACAGTACAAGATAATACACACAGTGATGTCACAGTACAGGGATAATACACACAGTGATGTCACAGTACAGGGATAATACACACAGTGATGTCACAGTACAGAGATAATACACACAGTGATGTCACAGTACAGAGATAATACACACAGTGATGTCACAGTACAGGGATAATACACACAGTGATGTCACAGTACAGAGATAATACACACAGTGATGTCACAGTACAGAGATAATACACACAGTGATGTCACAGTACAGGGATAATACACACAGTGATGTCACAGTACAGGGATAATACACACAGTGATGTCACAGTACAGGGATAATACACAGTGATGTCACAGTACAAGATAATACACACAGTGATGTCACAGTACAGGGATAATACACACAGTGATGTCACAGTACAAGATAATACACACAGTGATGTCACAGTACAGGGATAATACACACAGTGATGTCACAGTACAGGGATAATACACACAGTGATGTCACAGTACAGAGATAATACACACAGTGATGTCACAGTACAGAGATAATACACACAGTGATGTCACAGTACAGAGATAATACACACAGTGATGTCACAGTACAGGGATAATACACACAGTGATGTCACAGTACAGGGATAATACACACAGTGATGTCACAGTACAGGGATAATACACACAGTGATGTCACAGTACAGGATAATACACACAGTGATGTCACAGTACAGGGATAATACACACAGTGATGTCACAGTACAGAGATAATACACACAGTGATGTCACAGTACAGGGATAATACACACAGTGATGTCACAGTACAGGGATAATACACACAGTGATGTCACAGTACAGGGATAATACACACCGTGATGTCACAGTACAGAGATAATACACACAGTGATGTCACAGTACAGAGATAATACACACAGTGATGTCACAGTACAGAGATAATACACACAGTGATGTCACAGTACAGGGATAATACACACAGTGATGTCACAGTACAGTACATTATCTGAACACAATGTCTACCACTAGTCACATTTTTAAGGGCGGACTTTAGCACTAAATTTAAAGGGGCTGTCCCATCACAAGGATCCTATCTATTCTGCTAGTTTATGTGGATTTAAGACTTTTCCTAACTACATTGCTTTATCAAAACTGCTTTGTTTGGCCGCTATCCTAATTTATTCACTTCATTGCTGACACTGCGTTTCTATGGCCACTGGGCTTATCTGCTCATTTCCCAAGTGATGTAGCTGCCTGCTCTCAGGGGGGAGGGAGGGGCTGACAAGCAATGGCGCTCCTCAGACAGGGGAGGGGGGAGGTGAGAGCTCCGGGACTACTGTGCTATCTTCAGCTTTTCCACTTATCCACTTGTTTAATTGAATTTGGCTGATAAGGAGTCGTTACCTCTGTATGTAATGCAAGCTGACTCAAATCCAGCTCTGCTACATCAGTTTCCACATCAGCTTTATACTGTGGTAATGCATTTACATCCAATCCCTCATTACAGACCGCAAAAACATAGCAGATAGAGCAAGTGAAACCCCGCCCACCAATGTGCCGAGAAATCCAGGAAGCGAAGAGAGCACAGAGCCCTGCAGGCTGCAGAACAAGAGTTATGGGAATACCCCTTTAATTTTGATTCTGCCTCAAAATTAACTCTAAATTCTGCCTAAAATCAGCTTCCATAGATATTAATGGGAGGCAGATGCAGATTTTTTTTCTCCACTATATCACGTGTTAGGTCTCGTGCACATGACTGTAAGTTTTATCCACGATTGTTGATAAAAGTGCGGACCCCTTCCTTTTTAGTCGGGGGTCCATGTTGAATACAAGGACAAGTAATCCTGAAGCCTGTCCTATTCTTGAGGATCATGTAAGTGTTTTGCGGATGACGTGTGGCGTGGTCTTAGCGGTATTATTTACACACTCTATGGCAGAATTACTTTTAGTCATATTTATTCTGTGTTATTCCATCATTTCTTTAAATCCACTTGTTATCCCAATTGTCCAATAAAGCATATGGCAGCCATGTAATAATCAGTAGGTATTGTATCCTCTCCTCATAGTCACTACACTGGCGCCATGCACTATATACAGTCAATAGAAATAACATCTCCCATGTGATCTTCCCTGCACCAAGATGGCGGCTCCTCACTGCCAAACCCCGCCCCTTCCGTCGACGTCACACGCACGCCGGCGCTCTACGCCTCTCTTCTCTATGGTGACGTCGGCTGCCCTGTGTTAGTTCGTCAGTAAACATCCTGCGGATTTGAACGCGCTGTTTGGGCGGCAGGAAGGGGCGCGGCCGCCATCTTGTTTGTTTGAGTGTGGACCTGGCAGCGGCTAAGAGGCGAAAAGGGAGGCTGAAACCGAGCGGCGGCCGCCTCAGTGGAGACCGGGGGCCAGCACACGGCGGTGAGTGTCTGGTGGGGGGTGGGAAACACGGGCGCTGGTCGGGTGAGGGGCGGCCTTATCGCTAGAGTCCTCCCCGGGGCGGATATCTAATATGGCGGGCCGTCGGCAGGAGGAGGAGGCCGCAGTCGGATCCTCGGCTTCTCCTACCGGCTGATCGCGGCATATATGTCACCTATGGGCGGCTAGTCAGCGGGCAGGACCCGGGAGCTGGAGGCCGCGCTGGTTTTTTTTTACCCGGTTTCGGGTTTATATGACGTGGGCAACTTGTAGCTTCTCCCCGGCGATGGCTGCACAGGTCCGGGCTTGTCCTCCTTAAAGGGACCGTGCACCCCAAGGTGTAACTTATAGAAAGTGCTGGAAATATCAGGGCTCTTGTGGTAAGGATCGTGTCTGGTAGTCAGTGCTCTGCAGATCCCATAGGGGAGACTCTGACTATAGACAAGTGGCTGATAACAGCGAGCACCAGCCCGGAAATAAAGGGGCACTTTCTCTTTAAGTCTCGCCTGGTTTTTTTCTCTGTTTTTGTGTAAAATCGGTTTGGGCTGTGCAACTAGGGCTCTGTTCACACTTCCATAATGGACACCACATCACATCCCTATTCCAGGTCAGTGGCCGATGAGAAATCCACCAGAAAACACTGAAAAACTTACTGGCAGTGTGAACAGAGACGTATCAGTCTGCACAGAAGATATTACTGTAGGGGGCACCACAACTCCCAGCATGCCCTGACTACCTGCTGTTTTATTTCGGAGTTGTTGCTGCTTTACTTGTGGACTTGATTTGACCTTTTAATGTTTTTTTCTGGGATTTCTAGATTGAGGTCTGATCCTTAGGACAACTCTATGTAATCTGGAGATCTGACACCCTGGACCCCCCCAGATCAGCTGGTTGTAGGGGTCGCAGCATCCGGGGGGAGCGCTGTGGCTTATTCACCAAATACTCAGCACAGTGCCGTGCGTATCCTAGTGGCTGCGCTTGGTATTGCAGCTCAGTCCTGTTCACTAGAATGGGACTGAGTTTCTGCTTTGTGTGAATGTGACGTGATCGGTGCAGGAGCCCACAATTGCATTTATTCTAGGTTGTTATACAAGTCCCTTTAAATGGAGCAGTGTGTAGACATGGGCTTTAGTGCTGTCTTGCCGTCATGGGTGATATAAAGTGAGTATTTTTGTATACTTTTGTGGAAAATGTATAACCCCTCCAAATTGTGTAAACAATCCGATATTTGGTTGTCTTCATGGATCACTCAATAGACTGAAGATTGTGTGAAAACTGAATAAATCTATCGTGAGACAAATCCAGTTCTTTCTGCTGATTTTTATCCCTGTTCTATGAATATGATCTTGGACCCCCCTCCCCCAATCCTTGATGATCCGTATCTGGTTTTGGCTTCAGAAGCTGAGGTTACGTCCACGTCTCCGCTGGTTTCAGTATAAAAATAGTAGAGACCTGCCGGTCCCCATTATAGTCTATGGGGTCTGTAAATGTCCGGCAGTAACCGCTGTTTTGTTCGAGTCATCCGGCAGATCCAAACAGAGCACAGCGCAACTGTGACTCCTCCCCTTGGGCTCCATGTATACCGACATGTTGTAGGCTAACGCCCCACAGGCCATAAACGCCGTGCTAAAGCGCTGCAGGAAGAACCTCTGTGTGAACACATCGCAGTTCTTTCTGCACACTTTGAAGAGAACATTCAGTTTTCCTCTGCGGACTTTCTCTTACCATTATATGTACGGGAAAGCCGCCGGCGTTTCCGTAGATATAATTGACCTGCTGCAATTTTCCGAAACCGCAACGGTTTTGGAAATCACAGGGTGTCCATGCTGTGATTTCTTCCGCTAAGTGGGGATGGGATTTGCATGAATCCCATCCACTTTGCAGATACTCTATAACGCCGCGATTTTTCCTGTGGCGTATCCACTGCGGGCAAATTGCAGCGTTTCTGGCCCGTGGGGCCCCGGCCGTATTTGTTTTTTTTACTGGTTGTATTTTCTATGGCCATACGCACCCAAATGTTATCACAGTCTGTGTGGGGAAGCAGAGACCCCAGTAGAGATGAGCAAGTACTATTCGAAACAGCCATTTTGAATAGCACGCACCCATAAGCATGAATGGAAGCAGCTGGCACGCAGACTTTGGTTTAACTCCCTGTGTGCCGGCTGCGTCCATTCATTCCTATGGGTGCGTACTATTCGAAACGGGAGTTTCGAATAGTACTCGCTCATCTCTAGAGCCTAGCACTAAACTCAGGCAGGTCGTATTGCAGTAACGGGTCAGGTGCGGCGCAGGGATCATCCATGTGACTTACATGCCGGGTTCCCCCAGACCCATTGCTACACACATTCATGGACATGTAACCTTAAAATAGTTTTCCTGGTGGCTGAGCGTGCATGTGCAGCACTCTGGAGCGCCCGCAGACTTGTTCTTCCTTCTGCAGGAGCTCCCCAGTGATCAGATCCATCCTATGGAACATTCATAAGGCCAGGGCTACGTGGCGACTTTGGCATTGACTTCCGTTGTGCGACCAGATCTCTGGGTCACTCTGTTACTCCTTTAATTATGGTAATAAATGGAGTCACATTGTGACCCCAGAGGATGTTGCAAAAATAAAATTGAGCAATATTCGACTTTTTTTGCAACTAGGAGTCGCGGTTACAATATCTCTGGGGGTGGCCATGTGACTATTCACTAAATTATGGGAAGAATATGCAAATCTGTCTTCCATGATGTGAATAGGAAGACAGTGCCTCAGTCATGCAGCCCACTAGAGGGCGCTCTTTAACATCATGCCCGACCTTCCCAGAGGCCTTTGCTGCAAATGATGCAGGATTTTGCCAAGCCAGTCTTCTCAGCCGAGGACAGCTGTTTAGATCTGATTGGATCTCATCAGCCCGGCGCAGAGAAGACTGACTTGGCAGAGGTGAGAGGCTTCTAGATTTGCATATTCTTCCCATGATCCTCTTCACAGTGGAGCGCAAATAGCTTAATAAGACTCCACACACCTAAATGGTGGTCTCTCCCTAAGGAGTGACGATATCCTAGTCACTAAATGAGTGAAGGCAAAGTGATCTTTGACTGTGCGCTGTGAGCCCCGGACAAAGTGTCCTTCTAGCCTAAATGTTATTACCAATAGGAAACCCTGTTAGTAATCCCCTATTGATCGGTTAGTGGGATGACTTCATGATATGACTGCTGAGACCCCACTGATCCTAAGAACAGGGGTCCGGTGAGCGCCGGGCCGAGCTTGTGCCCTGCTGCTGCCTGTTCTTGGGATCCTGGTCTGCTCACCTCCTATCGGGATCTTCTCTCCTATACTAATGATGGGGGATGGGCTTCATAACTTGGGCCGTCCCTTTTAAGGCTTTGTACTCTTCGGACTTGGAAATCGGATATTTTTATTTTCTCTAAAATTAGAGCAGTCGGTAGCGCTATTTATTGTCAGAAATTCAGAACTCCCTATGGCGTGTCTCGGGGGCGCGGAGGTCGGGTGAAGACGAGTAACCCCTTGTAAGCCGGCAGCGTGCACACAAGCTGGTTTAGGGTAACTTTTTTTTTGTGAGATGACTGAAGCAAGTTATTTAATGCCATTCATACCATGAAGGGGCCCGAGAATGGACATTATACCCTGTGGGAGCAAAATACCCCACAGGGTATACCCCAATTAGAGATGAGCGAGTGCTATTCAAAACTCCTGTTTCGAATAGCATGCACCCATAGGAATGAATGGAAGCGGCTAGCACGCAGACTTTGCCAGCCGCTTAACTCTTGCGTGCCAGCGACGTCCATTCATTCCTATGGGTGCGTGCTATTCAAAACGGGAGTTTTGAAGAGTACTCGCTCATCTCTAATTCCAATCTTTAGACCATCCATAAGTTATTTGCACCACAATCTTGTTTTTAAGTTTTGTAAGTATCAAAAGTTAGGACAAACTTTTGCGGCGTGTGCCCGGTCCTTGCGGCTGTCGTGTCCGTTGAATAACTATTTTTTGCTATAAGATTTATTCTGTCGGAGTCTCTTCAGTTGTCAGTATGAGAGAGCCCGGGACTGTGTGTCTGACACTGATCTGTAGTACGGGGGCACCACAAGGTACAGTTCTTGCCCCATTCCTCTTCACACTGTACACTGCTGACTTTAGGCACAACTCCTCCAGCTGTTACTTACAGAAGTCCTCCGATGCCTCTGCTATAGTCGGCCTTATCACTGATGGCGACGATAGGTAATACAGAGACATAAACTGGGATTTTGTTGAATGGTGCCAGCAGAACCAGCTCAGGATTAATGCTGGGAAGACCAAGGAGATGGTGGTGGACTTTAGTAAACGGAGAGGTGCTCCGACCCCGGTGGAGATCCAAGAAACATGCATTGAGATAGTCAGGACCTATAAGTATCTGGGCGTGATCCTCAATAATAAACTAGACTGGGCTGATCACCTGGAGGCGCTGCACAGAAAGGGCTACAGCAGACTCTACCTGCTCAGGAGGCTGAGGGCCTTCTTCAACTGTGAGGTTGCTTCAGCCATCTTTTTCGGTGTGGCCTGCTGGGGGAGCAGTATATCAACCAGGGGCAGAAATAGACTTGACAAGCTGATCAGAAGGGCCAGCTCTGTCCTGGGGAGCCCCCTGGACCCAGTACAGGTGGTGGGTGACAGAAGGATACTGTCTGTGGTGACCTCCATGCGGGAGAACAAATCCCACCCCATGTATGGGACCCTGATGGGACTTGGCAGCACTGTAAGTGACCGTCTGCTTCACCCCAAGTGTGAGAAGGAGCTATCGCAGGTCCTTCCTTCCAACCGCGACCAGGCTGTATAATCTACATCAGACCAAGCGAAGATCACTCCGCGCAGAGAACTAATGATTGTGATTATGAATAGAGATGAGCGAACACTGTTCGGATCAGCCGATCTGAACAGCACGCTCCCATAGAAATGAATGGAAGCACCTGTGATGCTGACTTGGCCGGCGTCACAGGTGCTTCAATTCATTTCTATGGGAGCGTGCTGTTCAGATCGGCTGATCCGAACAGTGTTCGCTCATCTCTAATTATGAAGTCTTCCTCCTTTCTCTTCCGTTCCTTAGCTGCTATGGACTCCTAGTATATCTTCTCTTCTCAGCTTATGTGTGTCTACGTCTGTAATATATTACTGTGTATTATCCTGTATCTGTATTACTATGCTGCTGTAACATGCTGAAATTTCCCCAATGTGGGACTAGTAAAGGATTATCTTATCTTATTATTCAGCAGGAACCTTTATATTAGGTGCTGTACATGTGTCCTGGTCATGTGCTGGATACATGGGTGCACGGCTTGTTACAGTGCATATCATGACCTGGACAGATTGTAATCCGATGGCAGTAAATAAGGATATACATGGGAGTTCTGTATACATTAGTGTATATACGCAGTCAGCAGCTGTTATATACATGCCAGGTGGTCACCTTACTCCATGCTTCTGCCTTCTGCTATGTTCTTGCCAGGACTCCGATTTGTGACATCTGATGATTTTTATTGGTTGCTTAAGTGTGCAAATTAGTTCTCTACAGGCCAACAGAGCTCCTAGCGCCACCTATTGGAGGGGGCAACTTCACAAGGTAATTCACAAGTAATTTCACAAGGTCTTACACCATGACCAGCTGTAAGAAAAACCTTCCCCTGCCAGAACTGGCTATTTTAGGGCTCTCTGCTATGATGGGTGACTTGTGAATTTGAGGATATTTTAGATGTAAAGATAAAGGGCGTTGCTCAAGTACTTGTTGGATTTGTTAGTCCGGGGCTTCAGGCCGCTCACGCTGGGCATGTGCTTTGTGACTTACGGGCCTCGGCACTCTGCATGACG
Organism: Leptodactylus fuscus; assembly: GCF_031893055.1. Classification (NCBI taxonomy): domain Eukaryota; kingdom Metazoa; phylum Chordata; class Amphibia; order Anura; family Leptodactylidae; genus Leptodactylus; species Leptodactylus fuscus. Next base: position 23,092,576 of record NC_134268.1, read on the forward strand.
CCAGGAGTCTGGCCACTACGTTCTATGGCTATATAGTGCCCAATGTGACTATGTAGACCCTATGTGACGTGCTTTGTGAATGTTGATGCCCATGTCCTGACATATCATCAGACATTCCCCTTGTCCTTATATATACAGGGTAGAGTAGGTTCTGCAGCAGACGGTCAGTGACCCTTCATTACTACACGGCTACAGTTCGCTTAGACCTTCTTTGTGGATGTTTTAGCTCCGCCGTGGTCTGACTCCTCTTAGACTTCATGGACTCCATGGCAGTAGGCGTCAGAACCCATCCTACGTCTGCACCAGAATCTGCCTGACACGCTCTTCACGTTACTTTTATGGTTTGCATTGTGCTGCCTCAATATCAGGTGGAAACGCAAGTCCATGTATACCTGATACTGGGCCATGACACACTTGGAGATTTATTCTGTGTTTTATTATTCCACACCTACCTTTTGTATAAGAATCGCCTCAGTAATTTATTCATATGCTAATGAGCCTTGTTCATGCACAGGAAGTGTCTGTGTGCACTGGCTGCTCTATGTGCATGTGTGTGTGTATATATATATATATATATATATATATATATATATAAATAATCTCTAGCAGTGGCTGCTGTGCTGATGACTCTGGTAACATACACAGAATAGCAGAGGGTGCACACAGACACTTCCGGTGCATGGCGAAGGCTAATTAGCATATGAATAAAGACGGACTTATCCAAAAATTACTGAGACGATTTACATACTAAAGGTAGGTGCAGAATAGACTTTCTAAAGCCTATGCAAGGATGTGCTTAGCTAAAAATGACTTTTCCCAATGATAGAGCCCCGTTCAGCTGGTTTATTGTTTTGTTTTTTTCAATTTGCAAGCTAAGACCTGCTCCACATCTGCGTTCGGGCCATTCCGTTTACTCTGCACATGGAGAGCATGCAAGCAGCACTTTTCTCTCCATGTTTTTCAAGAGAAACCACATGGACCCATTATAGTCTATCTTGTCTGCGGGTTTCCTTAGGTAACCACTTTTTTTTTTAAGCGGATCAGGGTTCCGTTCGGGGGTCCCCAAGCAGACTCCCCAAAACGGAAACCCATGTGCAGATGTGAACCGGACCTAAGGAGCTGAATCTAATGGCTGTTGGACTACAAGGTCACTAGACCTAGATCCGCAGACCTAGTCACTAGATCCGCAGGTTGGCTTAAACTATAAAAACTATGATCAGCAACTTACACTATGTTCACACCAGGTGTCCAAACAGTGCAAAAAGTGCTGCAAGTCTTTGTCCAATTTGTTAGAAATATAAACACCCCGTAGAGTTAGTGGGGTCCTTTAGGCTCCCTATTGTCTATTTTGAGGGCCGCTTGTATGATGGCTAGAAGAAGAGACTTCCCAGTGAAGATGTGACCATCAGGTGTACCGCCATACTGTCCCATGAAACCTAAGTGGAGTCAACAGACCGTGTTTTGGCTAAAACATTCACTGAGGGGCAACATGGTGGCTCAGTGGTTAGCACTGCAGCCTTGCAGCGCTGGAGTCCTGGGTTCGAATCCTGCCAGGAAAAACCTCTTCATGGAGTTTGTATGTTCTCCCCGTGTTTGTGTGGATTTCCTCCCATATTCCAAAGACTTACTGATAAGAAAAATATTCACAGAGATTTGTGGCACTGAGGCATCACTGATCGACTACCGCAGATACTTTGTTTGAGGGACAGGACACTGAAGTATCTCGATAGATGAGAGATTGTTGTCATGACTAGAAATCTAATATAACTGCAGATCAAATAATATGCACTGTAAACGTCTATCACATTACACAGGTTTGTACAGACAATGGACTGGCTGGTTTTTGAGATTACAAAACATTCATGTTATAAACTTGTCCTTGTCATGGCCAGCTGGCGACCACGTCTCCCATGTACAGATACAGACACCGCTTCCCCAGTATATAGTATGGTGTATTCAGTGTATAAGGATATAGTGGAGGAGCTGCACATGGACGGTTACATCCTGCCTTTCTTCATTCATCCATGTGCAGGTGTCTCTGGGTACCCGCTTATTTTATTGTTGGCCTATATTTTATAAGCGCAGGTGTCATGTCGCTGAAAGCCAAACGCTCCGGATCTAGTGAATGCGTTCTTAGGTTTTATGAGGTTTTTCTTGGTTTGTTCCTGTACAACGCCCCCTTGAGGTTTGTTTTGAAATAAACCACCCCAAAGCCGGCCCGAGTGACTATCCCCAGAAAGTTCCACAGCTGTAGACTAAGGCCTAGTTCACATTGGGCGAGGGGGGCGTATTTTGGTCCTGATTTTGATGTGGGAAGCCACGTCAGAATAGGACCAAAATACAACTGTTGCGGCTTCCCGCACCGGAGTAGACCCGAATGAATGGGCCTAGTCCGGAGCGTGCTGCCATGAGCCTGTAGGGTGACTCCCTGTATGGCAGCATCAGCAGCCCCCATTACTATCAGCAGCCCTGTCCAGTAACACATTCCCTTTAAAACTAAAGGTCTCCCAGTCTATATTAAATCTAATTCAAACCTATAGAAAGTATCCAGAATAGGACTACAAGTCCCATAAATGGAGCTTCAGTATTGTAGAGCAGTTCGGTGCCATCAGGTCATTAGACTTGTGGCCAGATTTGCACCCATAATATGAAGCTAAAATGTAGATGTATTGCAGAGGTCTGAATTGGCCTCAAAGGTTAATGTTGGCCGGTCCTGCAGATTTGGGGGAAAGTTTGTGATATGGAAGGAAATGTCTCTGTTCCACCTCCACATCTACCCCAAATTCCCCTTAAATCCAGCCTCCGTGCATTTCATTTGGACTCAGATGTGGATATTTTTTTTTTCATCTGGCGGAGAAATAAGCTCGATCCTCAAGCAGATTCTGTCCCATAACTCCGATTGAAGTGAGTGGGAGGCAGAAAATATTGCTTGGCAGGTTCGGAATTTGGACAAGCGAGCAAATCGGCTTCTGAATTTTCAGATAAAAATTTTAGTTCCCCCCACACACACACATACACCCACACAACTGGTCCCTTTTTAACTACATTTATTTCTCCCCGTGAATAGTTGTACTATAATTTTTACATTGACTGAAGTCTCCTTTCTGAATTCTCTCTTCCAGGTAACTAAAGTGTTGGAAAATGTTCTACGCCCACTTTGTTCTGAGCAAGAGGGGGCCGCTGGCCAAAATCTGGCTGGCGGCCCACTGGGACAAGAAGCTGACTAAGGCCCATGTGTTTGAGTGTAACCTGGAGAGCAGCGTGGAGAGCATCATATCCCCCAAGGTAATGGACGGGGCCTTTGGCAATACCCGGAGTGTACCCTGTCCTACGGCCCGCCTGTAACCTGTCCCTGTCATTGTTGTAGGTGAAGATGGCTCTACGGACTTCTGGTCATCTGCTCCTGGGCGTCGTAAGAATCTATCACAGGAAGGCCAAGTACCTCCTCGCCGACTGTAATGAAGCTTTTATCAAAATAAAGATGGCTTTTCGACCCGGTAAGTCAAGGCACTCTGCAAGATTCTCAGATCTGTTTATCTCCTAGTACTTTCCATCAGAAGGAAGGAACCGTTCCTTCAGACAGTACACAGATTTCAGATTAGACGACGCATTTCTCTTCCGTCCACAATTAAACGACCGCCGTCCCATTTATCTCCCCCCACCCTGCCCCTGTGAAATGACATTTATGTTATCACCGCAGAGCAGGACGCTGGATGCCGCCGATAAGATCCGCCAACTAACTGATCCCTTCAGACATTTAGATTTCAATTTACGAAGAGATCGTATCTGCGGATATTATAATTTAAGGTGGCGTGTAATCGCGGTTTCTATCAGGGACTGGACGAGTGCCCGGGACAGCGGTTCACAACCTCCCGACGCCCAACTAAACACATTGCGACTTTTTCCCCTCTTCATCGTTCTTTACTAATTCTAGAGTCGGGATATAAACTGGAAGTTAAAAGTGTAGAAGAGGATGAGGATGTAAAGGTGGGGCCTAAGCTGTAGTCTCCAGGCATGGCCACTACACAGTGGACCCTGCTGAGGGCTCCCAGCTGATCGCGGGGGTGCTGGTGGCTATCCAAGGGTTAGGTCATCAACATCTAAATCCTGAAAAACCCTTTTAAAGGGCTGCTCCATTTTGATGGACTAAACTGGCACAGTCATCCCCTTTCCCGATACAGTTAACATGTAGTGGGAGAGGTGGACGATGAATACTACAAGTGCTATGTAATATTGTGTCAGTAATCCTAATAACCCTTCTATTGTAGGTGTGGTGGATTTACCGGAGGAAAATCGTGAAGCTGCGTACAATGCCATCACGCTGCCTGAGGAGTTCCATGATTTTGACCAGCCTTTGCCAGATCTTGAGTAAGTAACCTTATTGTACAGGTTTTAGTCTTATGGATTTTCAGGGACTTGAGTGTCGACGACCTGAAGTTCCTGAATAGGTCAGACTGCACCACTACTCTTAGTTCACACAAGGCAAGGGGGCGTACTTTGGTCTTGATTTTGACGCGGGAAGTCGCAGTACTCTGGACTGGTGTAGGCCCAAATGAATGGGCCTAGTCTGGAGCAGACTCCGGGGCTGAATCAGCCGCCAAATCCGCCTGAAGAAAGGGCCGCTCATGGGAAAAAAGTAAGCTAGTGGTCTACATAGACCTCCATTGTGAGGAGGCAGATTAGGACGTGGATTCAGCTCCAAAATCCACCCCCTCTTGCCCCGTGTGAACGGGGCCTTAAGGTGCAGCAGATCTGAGTGCTTAGGCTTCTTCTGTATGAGGCGCGGTTCTGTACATTTTGTAGCAGCCGGTACTGTACTATTCAGTTTCATGGGACAAAACCATGTTGTAGCAGTCACTACCGAGTGCCTGCTTCTGTGTCTAGTAATGAAGAGACTACCATTCTCAGGTGAGCAATGCAGGAGTCAAACGTTGCCCCCAATCCCCGCTGCACCCCTCTCCAAAGCCATTGGTATTGACGCCTGTCCATTATTTAAGTCCTGACTGGCTTCACATTGACTGGTATTTTTCTCTTTTCTAAGTGACATCGATGTGGCCCAGCAGTTCAGCCTAAACCAGAGTCGTGTAGAAGAAATCACCATGAGAGAAGAGGTCGGCAATATCAACATTCTGCAAGACAATGATTTTGGTAGGTATTTACTTCACCTCCAATACTGGTGATCACGTGAGCTTTAGTTATGGAGCAGGACAAAAATAATGCAAAAGATGGCGAAAGTCTGGCCAATAGGGAAGGTGTAGAGAGAGAGAATATCTGTCTTCGTAAAAGTAGTATAGACTGAGCTGAATCCACCCGTCTCCTCTCCCTACATGCCTGTCTTAGTGCATACGTCTAATTCATGTAATATGACATAAGTCTGGTGTATCTCTTCTTGTACTGTGTTGTGACGTTTCCTCTGTTGTTCCTCCTGGAATAATTTGGATATATATTATGTTCCTCCGCAGTCTGATACTGTGCATATACTGATAGTGTCGCTCTAGGAAATCACCCAATTGACACTGGAAATAGTAACGCCCAGTTGTCAATGTATTCCTAGCAGGAAAAGCTACACAAGATACAAGAAGATGTTTCAGATGTACCATAATAATTGTGAAATACAAGTATTTACTAAGACCTAGCTGGAGAGGTGACTGGTCCTTATGACCATAGGTCCTTGTATATAGTATATAATTTACCTAGTCTAGTGATTATAACCCATTATGTGTTTCAGCAGCAAGTAACTTTATTTGTCGAACCAATGCAGACAAACAATTGCTGTGAGAACTGAGATGTCTGTTAGTTCACAATGTACAGTACACACCTCTGTATTAGACGCTTTGTGTTTTCTGAAACGTACATAACCGTTTTCCTAGACCCATGCACTTACTGCCTATCCTCAGAATAGGGGATGAGTGACTGATCAGTAGGGATCCAACTGCTGGGACCCACACAGGTCTCGAGGATGAGATCCCTTGTACCCTCAAGGGGCAGCTCTTGCGTTGCCATTGTATTCCACTCTGACAGTCCCATTCTTGTGACTAGGTCAGACCCCACTGGTTACCCTATGCTGTCAATAAGGTGATAAGTGTTGTTAGTGGGGAAAACCTCTTTATAATGTTGCTGTGTTTTATCTCCTTTCTACCCTTCATGTTGGTTCTTTGTATAGTAATGATATGTTGTCATTGCAGGTGACTTTGGCATGGATGACCGTGAGATGATGCGGGAAGGCAGTGCATTTGAGGATGACATGTTGGTCAGCACCAGCGCCTCTAACCTCTTACTGGAGCCGGAGCAGAACGCCAGTCAGCTGAATGAGAAGAGCAACCACCTGGAGTATGACGAGCAGTATAAAGATGACAATTTTGGAGAGGGCAATGATGGCGGCATACTGGGTACGGACCTGAGCTGACGTCTTGCTTATGTGTTTATGGTCTGAATGATCAGTGGCTATCTAATATCTAGCACCTTCAGCAATAGGGATTCTATACTACTAGGCACTGCTTGTACTGACTGTATGGAGCTGTGCTAGATGGCCGTGCAGGGATTGATGCTGGAAGTTAGTTTGTCTGACCATGACACAAGTCACCTTCCCAGTACGAGAGAGGAAGAATATCTGTAATATATCAGTATTATGGTTATGACTGTGCACAACTCCTTATCAGATTTTTACCGTTCCGTTTTGTTAGATGACAAACTTCTCAGCAACGATGGCGGCGGCATCTTTGACGACCCCCCAGCTATTCCTGAGGAAGGTGTCGCCATGCCAGAGCAGCCTGCCCACGATGATGACATGGATGACGATGATGCCGTCTCCAGTACGTATAGTCCTATATGTATACACACCATAGATGTTTGCCTCTCCATAAGTGTGGCCTGACACTTACGTCCCTCCTAATTTCGTTTCAGTGGGTGGACCCGACAGCCCCGATTCTGTAGATCCTGTGGAGCCCCTGCCAACCATGACTGATCAGACGACTTTGGTTCCCAATGAAGAGGAAGCTTTTGCACTGGAGCCTATTGACATCACAGGTGAGAATCTGTATAATAGATGGGGATTCTTTACTGTAAAAGCAGTAACTGTATGGATGGGGCGATGGTGGATTCATTGTGCAAGGACAAGGAGGGCCTGGATGCCCTGAACGGAAACATCTTACAGGTTATGGTATGAGATTTTGGTATAGACAAGTTGCTCCAGGGTTATATATAGATTTCCACATTGGAGAGGAGAAGGGGCGTGGAGCAATTGGCATCAGCCTCAATACTGTAGTGTTATAGGTTGGAATAGATGGACCTGTCTCTTCATCCAACGTCACCGACTATGCAGCGATTTATTTTTGGTAAATATTTTTTATTTTTTTCATTCATCGTCCATTTAATGACTGATAGTGTTGTAGACTTTGCTATTCCTCAAAAAAAAGGGAATTGTCCAATGGTGTTTTCCCTCATTGTTACTGACCCATCGCCCTTTCTACATATTAGTTAAGGAAACTAAAGCCAAGCGAAAAAGGAAGCTGATCGTGGACAGTGTTAAGGAGTTGGACAGCAAGACCATCCGCGCCCAGCTGAGCGACTACTCCGACATTGTCACCACTCTGGACCTGGCGCCTCCCACAAAGAAGCTGATGATGTGGAAGGAGACGGGCGGCGTGGAGAAGCTCTTCTCTCTGCCCGCTCAGCCGCTGTGGAACGCAAGACTCCTGAAGGTAAACCTTGTCTCCCCGGGTCTTGTGACGTAACAAGATGTCTCCTGTTGTCTGGGTAATGTGCGTTTCTTACCAGTTACGGCCGGCTCACATCACATTATGCCCCAATGTTTGGCCTATACTGGGTTTTTCCAGTCTAGGTGTCAAATTTGGGTTGAAAACTTGATGCCAGCCGGCCTTTAAATGGTGTCTGCTTTGATTATGAAGAGAAAACCTTATAATGTGTGTTTCTTGCCAGCTGTTCACACGTTGCCTCACACCTTTGGTACCCGATGAACTCAGAAAGAGGAGGAAAGGTGGCGAAGCCGATAACTTGGACGAGTTCCTTAAGGAGTTTGAAAATCCTGATGTTCCAAGAGAGGAGATGAGGCAGCAGGATATTATCGGTACATGTCCGGCATTTATCATATATGGGATTCAGACTACTTTACATTCCAGTAGACCCCTGCACACTGCCTTTAAGCGTCCCATCATATGTTGGAGTATATTGGACCTTCCCAATGGAAGGCGGTGCCGAACGCCACTATATAAACACAAGTCATCTATTGACCTCTAAGTTCCAGTCTGCTATACTTCCCTATACACATATTCTAGCATATATCTGCCAAACAGAGGCCTACAGGACACCATTATGGCTTCCCTATGATTACACTTGATGCATATACAGGACAACTGCCAGCATTTATATCAAATGTAAGGTTTGGACGCAATCTGCTCATTGTCTAACAGGGTTATCTAATCTCAGCCGCTTATTCCCAATCCTCAGGGTAGTAGGTAAGTTACAGATCACTGGTGGTCTGACCTTAGGGCCCTTCTGGTCACAATAGTTTGTGTTTTTTGTGGTCAGACCTTCATTTCAATAGGACACCCCTTTATTGTGCAGTAGAGATAGATTGCTGAGATGAGAAAATCCCTTTAATGGAGAAAGTGCCAGAAATTGGTGAACAGCCTAAAAACCTTGTGGGTTAAGCAATGAATCTCTTTGATGGCGGACTGGGCAGGTTCATGGTCTTGTCTCCTGTCATACATATAGATCAGCCCATCTTGGAGGAAGCGAGCAGACTGCAGGAGTCCATGATGGAGGGCAGCAGGACTCAGCTGGATGAGACTGTGATGCCACCACCGCCTCAGCCACAGCAGCAAGGCATCAAACGGGACTCTCAGCAGATGGAACCAGAGCCATTACTTCCTGTGAGTGTGACAGATCATCGCCGACTTCTACTGATGTATAAAACAGGATATTCTGCAAATTGATCTGAAATCTGTGATTGTAAATTTTATGTTCCTGCAGCAAGAGCCTGAGCCTCAGATAGAGATGCCGCCAGTGGAGCTTCCTCCAGAGGAGCCGCAGAATCTCAACGACTTAATTCCCGAACTCAACCTTGTCCCTGAGAAGGAAAAGGAGAAGGAAGATGAAGAGGAGGAAGAGGTAAAGATCACGCTCTCCATAATGTGTCCTATAAGTGACCACCAAGAGAGGGAAAACACTGATAGGTTCCCATAACCAGGTAGAGCAACTCTAGACAGAAGGGAGTATCAAGACTAACGGTTTGTAGGCCAGACTGGATGATCCCTACAGTGCTGGAGGATTTGCCTAATTTGTGACAAGGTGCAGGCCTCCTCCTAAATCGGGTGCCCTGAAATCACACTAGATGTCAGGCGTCATTTAGGTCAGAAAAGTGGCGGTGTGTTTATAATAAGAAGTCCAGTTTATTGCAGATCGGTGGTTCCTGTTCACTAATGGCCCGTGGAGGCTGATAGAACATATCTGTGTGGCGTCAATTCAGTTTTGGGCTGGAAAATTGGAGAATTTCTTTTATACCAGTAACTTGTCTGAAGTTACTAGACAGTAAAATGCAGCGTGCTGTAGGAGTATCGTGTAAATCGCCATCGCTCAGCCGTTTTCTTAAGTCCAAGCCACTAAGCTGTTCCCGTTTCCATCATGATTGACTGATATGAGAAATTGCAGGACCTAAAGGCCGAGGCCCATAATGGAGGCCACTCGAGGCCAATAAGGCGCCATCCATTGTAAAATCATTTATCCTAAGAGGTCTGGGCCGGGGTAGGACACGAGCTGATATCACAGGCCTCCAATTTGGTAGAGTTTTTCTTGAATTTTCTCTCTACAGAACATAACCATTACAGTATAGTGCACATTATATCCTTCTGAAACGTACGGTGGACTCCGTAGCCCATAGAAAAGTCATTTTGCTGACAGCTGCGCTCCGGTTTCCCGCTGAGCGCCTCCATTTGTCATGGTTGTTATCTTGTACAGTAATTGCCACCACTTTGCTTTGTGTACTCGGCGCCCTCGGCCTTCGCTATTGTGTAGTGCGGGATGAGCTATAATCTGCAGCTTATAGATGTAGCATCGCACGGGGAGTCGCCTGTATGCGTCTGCGCTCCCAAAACGACACGCCAGCACGTTGTAATCTCTCTCAGCCAACCAGCTAAAAACATCTGCGATTTTTAACATCTCAATAAAAAAATAAAAAAAATCTGCATCGCCAAATATTTTCTCAGCGCGGAGGCAGGAGACTCATTTGCCGCGTATCAGACAAGCAGGTAGTTTAAGCCGAGAGCTGGGTGCTCGGGAGATATTGAGAAATAGGAATTTATTTTCTCCTTCACTTGTTATCCTATGAATATTAATGGGGATTCGCAGATGTTTCTCTCAGCTCTGTTATTGTTGCGGCAGGAGGAAGACGCCACCGGGACCGAACAGGACCAGGAGGAAAGGCGCTGGAACAAGAGGACTCAGCAGATGCTGCACGGCCTTCAGGTACCGGGCCCTAATCCGCTCGCCGACACCCTACACCACGCCATTGGCGTTCGTTAGTATAATGGACGAGGGAAGCGCCGTGTCTGGCCGCTGTCCTCGCCCATTACAAAGCTGCACATGTAAATTATTAAATTTCTATGGATTATGGGATCTATTTGATATTCACAGCTTATTAATATAGTGATGTTGCCACGGCGGGCTCGTACAGTCTACAGGTGGCTCCAGAAATGGGAGAGGGGGGTACTCTGCAGTTTCAGCACAACACTGTGAACATCTGTGTCATGTGCAGTTTCGCAGGTTTTTGTGCCTCGCCGCATCTGCCGTTTTGGCACAAATAAGGTATTTCACAACAAATCCCATTTCTCTTTATACATTTTTTTTTTTTTTTTTTTTCTCCTTTGGTTAATCAATCCCATTTAACCAAAGCTGTATACAGGTAGTGCCCAGAAGTGCAACTCTGCTGCCGCCATTCACTGGGATGTACACTGTATACAGCTTTGGCCAGGCAGATTGGTGTGGGGTCCAGTTGTCAGACCTCTGCCATATTCTGGCTCTTATTATACACGGCCAGCAGTGCAGGAACTGGTTTTGATGCCAGAAGTGAATGTATCACGGGATGTCATCAGACTGCGTTCCGAGAAACTCTGCCCCCAACTCGCACATGGTTGTGTAAATGGGCCCATGTCTGCTACAAGGCCTTACTAGGTGAAGATCCCCTTATGGTCACCGGCCATATTAAACCTGGTCCTCTAGAAGGGTAAGTTCACATGGAGTTTTTTGGTCAGGATTTTGAGGCCATACCCGCCTCAAAATCCTGAACCAAAAGACGGCTCCCATTGAAACGGAACTGATCAGTTCATTTCGTTCCGGCTCCTGGAAAAAGAAGCGACATGCTCATTCTTTCAGGCGGACTCTCCTCGTGACATCCACCTGAAGACACTCCCGACCAGACCCATTCATTTGGGCCTAATCCGGAGTGGAGTGCGCGCCTGGATGTTGGTGCATCGGCATCCAGTCGCAGTTACCTGTATTTCGGAGCCGGAAACTGAGGCGGCCTCCGCCTCACGTTCCGATCCAAAAAACCCCGTGTGAACTTACCCTAAAGTATTCAGCGGATGTTTCCGTTTCTATCTCTTTTGCCATTAACATCATTGTCTCACCCTTCCCGTTTTCAGAGAGTCCTCGCCAGAACAGGCGCAGAGTCCATCAGTTTGCTCGACCTGTGTCGAAACACCAACCGGAAGCAGGCCGCCGCCAAGTTCTACAGCTTCCTCGTCCTTAAAAAGCAACAGGCGATTGAACTTACCCAGGTGGAGCCCTACAGCGACATCATTGCCACGCCAGGACCAAGATTTCACGTGGTGTAATTCCCTTCGGCAGCCGCCAAAGCAAGCGACTTCACCCCCTGTACGAACCTGTACGCTGGAGCTCGCATGGCAGAGCGGTGTAATAAAAAGGCTTCCCCGAACTCCATGCCGGTCAGCACCAGGTCACGTCGGGGAACTCACCCCCCTCCCCCCCCCCCCCCCCCTGGCTATTCTATTATTGGTTTTTGGCTGGTTTAATATGTACAAAGTTTGTCCCCTTTATTATTGGTTTTTCCTTTAATGTAACATCTATTTTTATGGGTTTTACGTGTGGATGGGTGAATGTGATCTTCTATATTTTAGTGGCAGTGAGGAAATGCTGAGGACAGGGGTGTGCAGTATTGATCGACACGCCGAACATCTACATCATCCACCTCACATAACTCGTCTGCCTCGTGTTTGACCTTTTGCAGCAGAAAAATGGTATTAATAAATAAACCTACCCCCTTCATTATTTTTGGTTGCTTAGATGTAGAAAAACATGGCCGCTGTCTTCCAAAAACACCACCACATCTGTGTGGTATTGCAGCTCAGCCCTGTTTCCTTCCATCGAGCCAAGCTGCAATACCGGACATAACCTATGGGCAGGTGTGGCGCTGTTTTTGCAAAAAGTTCTGCCATGTTTTTCTAAAGAGAGATCCTTCCGCCATCTCCAGTTTTCTTCATTCTTTAATAGGCGCCACTCCACCGGTTGGAATTTTTCCTCCGGCCCCCGCTGTGTCTGAGTGAACACTATTTTGGTGTCAAGTGGGTGGGGCTAACAAGGCTCCGATCAGATGGCTCAGAATCATGCAGCCCCCTCGCCTGACACCACCCACTTGACATTAGGGAGTCTAGTCGGGCACCAAAATGAACAGCCTTGATGGTTCAGGGACGGCGGGGGCTAGAGAACTTCTGACCGTGCTGACACCAGAGGAACCGCGCCTATTAGAGGATGAACGGAGCTGGTTGAAATTTGCAGAGGTTTCCTGCCTTCTTTTGGATTGCAGTGTCCATGCCAGGCTGGTGTGACTAGTCCTGGGGTCTTCAGTTTTGTTCACCGGGTTCACTTACTGGTTTTATGATAAGTGGTCTGTGCTCAGTGGGATTGCACAGTGGATTTTTTGGGGGATAACCTGTGTGTGTGTATATATATAACCCTACATTTCGGGGACACTCCTATACATTTGTGGTCTTCTAATAACGGTCTTCTAATAACTGCAGCTGCGGGGTCTTACATGTTGGTGTCCATTCACTGGGATGTAAAATCCCTTTAAGGACCTACTGATACAGCGATCCTATCCAGGTGAGCGGTATTGTAGTGTGCATTCATTTTACATATTGATAGCCTATCCTTTAGGATGAGTGATCAGTATTGAATAGGTGGGGTCTGACGCTTAGGACTCCCACAGATCAGCTCTTTGAAGAGACTGCGGCCTCTTCCCAGTGCTGATGACATCACATTTATCGGTCACATGGTACGGCAGCAGATCGTTCCCCTACAAGTGAATGATTATGGACCTATTTCTTGATGGCCGATCCTTAAGATAGTTTGTCAGTATATAACTGGTAGGGGGGTCTGCCCCCCGGGTCCCCCTGCTGATCAGCTGGCTGAATGACTACCAAGCACAGCCCCTATGATAGGCACAGCGCTGTGCTTGGTTGTCATTCAGACAGCTGATCAGCAGGGGGACCGGGGGGGCTAACCCCCTACCAGTTATATACTGACAAGCTATCCTAAGGATCGGCCATCAATAAATAGGTCCTAGAAAACCCCTATAAGCCGAGGAAATTGGATCCCCATATGGGGTCTCAAAAGTAGGACCCCAGTGATGAGACCACACGGACCCTGGTGTGGAGATCTGCGCAGTGTCCGCCTTTTTGATTGGGTTCCCAACCCATAATATGGCAGCCCCATACATGGCAGTGTCTTTATGGTCTTTTTGGGTTTTTTTGCCTTTGGTTTTTTGTTTTTTTTTCTTGGCTTTTATTCTACTTTTATAGTAGTAAATGTAAAATATTCCTGTAAATAATAACATTTTAGTATTTTAAGGCATTAAATAAATAAATACATTTCTGCCGCCTTTTTGTAATTTTTCACTTGTTACAGAAGTGTCTTGTAAAATCTCTTCCTTGTGTTCTAGAAGTGGATTCTGGGCTTGTAGGAGGGGGGGGGACAGGTCGCGCCCTCCAGCCGTGAATGCCTTATAGGATTCATAGTAATGGTTCTAACTCCGACGTGTTCTGTGTGACCGGGTACAGTTTAGTATCATGGCTACCGCTTGGCTAATGTTGGCTCCTCCAATTATGTACGTTCTCCTGTAAGTCGCTTAGGATAGGTGGCGCTATATTACCTGGGTCCCACTAAAATCAATGAGGGGTGCTGGGTGCAGTACTATACCAGGTCCAGGTGTCCAACCCCCCATAGATTACATTGATGACCTTTCCTGTGGATGATATGAAAACTCCATTTGGGACTGGACAACCCCTTTAAAGGGTTTTCACTAGACAGCGCCCCCAAGCACTCCTGGAATTTGCCAGGGGTCACCTTAGCCTGGCCCTATAGAAACTGTTTTCCCTCTGTTCTGGCCCATAGAGGGCCCCATACCTACAATATAAATCCATATGCCCTAATTTGGACTATGGTGGGACACCCCTTGTAGAAGGAACTCCACCTGTAACCATGACATGGAGTAGTTACTTATCATTGTGCTGTTACTTTGTTGTTCTTCCTGGAAATGTTTCCAGTGACAGCGGGATATTACTGGTCACTATTTAGTCATACATTTCCAGGAGGGATAAAGGAGGGACTAGAGGTTCTAAAATGATCAGGAAAGTTTGTAGTTAATCTTTGGGTAGAATCAATCAGCCATATTGTCTGTGTAGCCATCATGTGTACGGTCCTGCTGGACATTACTGCTATATACTCCTTTATAATGTCTGTACTGCTATATATATATACTCGCACACTTCCTCCATTAATACTGCACACTCCTGTTTAGTTTATACAATGCACAAGCCAATATCTGGTGTCTGTAGGTTTCGTTTGCGTTCCTGGTCTCTAATCTGACTCCCTACTACAACACCCAGCATACCCGGACAGCTGCAGGCTCTTGGCATGCTGGAAGTTGTAGTATCACGTCAGGTGCAGAGCCACGGGTTAGAGATCCTACTTAATTTCTGCAAGATTATCACATAATCTATTTGAGGTGGACGGGGGAAAAGTGCCCTCTTAAACATGACCCTGAGCCGGAAGACATGACACTTTAAAGTGAATCTCCATCCTGGTACACGGTTGCGTCTGAAATGATATTATGATATAACTATAGCAGCTGGAGCTCCAAATCCTCAGCCTTGTGAAATTTATCATTTTGCGGCCACCACTAGAGGGAGCTCCGGAATCATTCTGCTTGTTTTCAGTATTCTGTAAGCTCATGAGCTCCCTCTAGTGGTGGCTGCAGACAACCAGAGTTTTATCCTATAGTTCCTATATGTCTAGGCCGGGGGATTGGACCTCTATCCAACTTTATCACTTTTGTTAAATGGAGATTCACCTTAATTTTACCCCATTATGTGTAGTTGTTATTTTTGCAAAAGTTGTACTATGTTTTTACACCCCCACCCTCAAAAATATGACCGTAATTGCAAATAATTTAAGAATTTGTCGCAGTTTCCTGGCCCACCATGATGTAAAAATCAAAGCTTTAAGCACGCTTGGCTCTTTTCTATTTGACGTGCCTCGGAACCCCCTCCCCTTTGTATAAAGAGATTGTAGATAACATGGATGTTCTAATTCTAGAGATGAATCTTGTTACTTGTTTCACATTTTGTCGGTTTTTGTTGCTTCTTGAGGATAATTGTTCATGGATATAGTTGATATGCTGTGTTATGTATAACTTTTCTAATAAAAGCCTGGAGAATCTTTAGCCCTGTGTGTTTGGTTTTCTTCGGAGAAGCGTCTTGGGTGAAGCACTGCAAGAGAACTCATTTGCATACTGAAGAAGACTCTGATTTCTACGGAACGCCCTCTCCCTGTGTCTTCTTCCGTCCTGGGTTTCAATCTTCTAGGCCTCGGTCTGAGCCGACTGCGCATGCCCGGGCCAAAAGAAAATGGCTGCTAACCCCAGTTTACTGTGTAAGCGGCCATTTTCTTGTGGCCCGGGCATGCGCAGTTGGCTCTGTCTGAGACCTAGAAGACTGAAACCCAGGATGGAATACAACACAGGGAGAGGGCGTTCCAGAAGAAAGATAGATTTCTCTCACAGCATTGGAGATGCCCCCAGTGCTGTTTGAGTGCTAGGACCGCCCCCAGTGCTACGAGAGAACTCATTTGCATACTGAAGAAAACTGTTTCTACGGAACGGCGGCGCGGAGAAGACATCTAAAGATAGGAGACGAATAGCCTTTCTTAAGGCTATTCCTACGTGTTAGAAAAAAAGGGTATCCAGTGATAGGGTCCCTTTAAAATACCGTATATACGCGAGTATAAGCCGAATTTTTCAGCCCAGTTTTTGTGCTGAAAAAGGCCCCCTTGGCTTATGCTCGAGTCAGGCAAAAAAAAATTATTTTTTTTGTGTGTGTGTGGGAAGGATGGGGGGTTCCTATGACCAGCCACAATAGTAATGTATAGAATCTCCCATAAAATAATGGGGAAAAAAAGCTTTAAAAAAAAATATCAAAAATAAAAGTTGTAAATCGCTCCTTTCCCTAGAATACATATAAAAGTAGAAAATGACTGTGACACACAAATACATTAGGTCTCCCTGTGTCTGACAGTGCCCGGTCTACTGAATATAGGGGACCTGCAGTGCTCCTGTGCCATCAGGAAGGGGTTAATAGGAGCACTGCAGATACCCTATAGTCAGCCAGGCTGAACTCCAAGTGGGAGAAAAAAAAGTCCTCAAGCTCAGGAAAGGGGCAGACAGACAACCAAAACACCCCCTCCCCTTCCCCAGCAACTACCGCACCCAAAAACTCCAACCATTTTAATTTTTGAAGTTTTCCAGTAGCTGCTGCATTCCCCCGATTTTTTTTTTTTTTTTTCCCCTATCAGTATGTCTTTGTAGAATGGGAGGAAATCCACGCAAACACGGGGAGAACATACAAACTCCTTGCAGATGTTGTTCCTGGCGGGATTCAAACCCAGGACTCCAGTGCTGCAAGGCTGCAGTGCTAACCACTGAGCCACCGTGATGCCCTGATCACCTTGGATTCTATGGCCTAGCCTGTGACTTTACCTGATCAAAAACTCGAGACAAGTCCCAGTTCACCCACCTGAGACGGCCGGGCCGCAGAGTAACTTCTCCGTTATGGAGCGCCTCCTTCCCTCCCTCCGTAAGATAAACCTTGTCGTTCTGTTCCTAATCCGATCTAGCTTTGTGCCAAATCCCAAATTCCCTTCAGATGGTAAGAAATACAAGTTGTATATTAGATAAGATGGACTTGTTCCTATCTAGGAGCCGGAGGCATCTGCAGCCTGACATTGATATAGAGTTTCCTGCCAAGTAAAGGATATCTGAAGACGCCTTACTTTGCAGTCTTGCCAGTCCAATCCCTTGCAGGAAATCTAGCAGCTCTGTGTGAATGATGTCCTGAAGTGCAAGAGTGAAATGTCTGTAATTCTGCACTGGATGTCACATTATCACATCTTCTATAGAATATCCTGCAATATACCAAATACATCCCTTATATAATGCATATCTATAGGCGGTGTAAACCCAATGCAACATTATCCAGCATAGTCCAGCTCAGTAGAACCAGAGGAGGTCAAGATGTTCGGGCCACCATACAGATGGTATGATGTCCTATTATGTTCATATCACTGGCCAAGCTGTTGATGCAGCTCTTCCTCCTCTCCCAGTTGGAACTCACAGCAATGTCTAGAAACTGTTGTCCCACAAATAATACTGATCCCTGCCAAGGGATAAGTGGCTGATCGGTGGCAGTCACTGATGAGAAGAATGGGATCCACAATGAAGGTAGTAGGGGGGCACATGTTTACTTTGTTGTCTGAGGCCTCAGCGGTCCAATGGGGGCCTTTGACGTCATCCAGTAGAGCTGAGGAAAGGTGAATATGATTTGTTTATTAATCTGCACCTCTGCTTATCCTATTCGGGGGTCTAAGGAAACCCCAAGTGTATAATACTGATTCATGGGTGGCAGACCCAAAGGTTTCAAGTCCAAAATTTAGGTCAAATCTGATTTGCTCATCCGCTATCAATAATAAATTATACATGGCTACCGTGGCCATTTTAATGATTCCCATCTCCCTATTGCATGAGAAGACTCGTAAGCAGTTCTTCCTCTCCTGGTAATATTATATCCTCCACCTGAACAGCGGCTCTTCTATTAAATGTGACATTTTATGCACGGTCAGGATCAGAACATTTCCATATCGTTCCCATTATGCCGAGCGTGATTATGAGGAGGATGAGATTGTAGAATTCGTGTTCCCTTCAAAGACGTTCATCAGCTCCAACCTCCGAGACACCACAGAATCCCCACAGAGGCGGCTCGCACTGCGGCTGAACTCATGCGATGCCTCTTTTTGTCCAGCTACGCTCATCTCCATTTTTGTAAAGAAGAACCGATGAAGAAAAACCTGTAAGAGTGGCAAAAAGTGTGAAAAAGCAAAGTTATGCTCTTAATATAGTCATAAGTTCCAACAAATCTCCAAACACTCTTGGGTTCCCGGCTCATGGGCTCTCTCATTTGTCAGTCTACCACTACGTATACTCACCTTCCACAACTTCTACAGCATCGGTCAAGTCCATTCTGTGGTTCCTTGATGGGCTTTCCTTACATGGTCACAGATAGTAAAAGTGAAATCAGACAAGAAGTGGCAGGGGACCACCGGACTGCCAAAGACCTTCTCACCAGGAGGAATTGGATTCAGGGAACCCCATTTTCCCAACAGGTGATGTTCCAAGATGTGGGACCCGTACTCACTAGTCATTCCTTGATGGTCTTTCCTTACATGGTCACAAATCGTAGAAGTGAAATCAGACAAGAAGTGGCAGGGGACCACCGGACTACCAATGGACATCTCATCAGGGAACCACCGAACTACCAATGGGCATCTCATCGGGGAACCACCGAACTACCAATGGACATCTCATCAGGGAACCACCGAACTACCAATGGACATCTCATCAGGGAACCACCGAACTACCAATGGACAGCTCATCAGGGAACCACCGAACTACCAATGGACATCTCATCAGGGAACCACTACCAATGGGCATCTCATCAGGGAACCACCGAACTACCAATGGGCATCTCATCAGGGAACCACCGAACTACCAATGGACATTTCATCAGGGAACCACCGAACTACCAATGGGCATCTCATCAGGGAACCACCGAACTACTAATGGACATCTCATCAGGGAACCACCGAACTACCAATGGACATCTCATCAGGGAACCACCGAACTACCAATGGACAGCTCATCAGGGAACCACCGAACTACCAATGGACATCTCATCAGGGAACCACTACCAATGGACATCTCATCAGGGAACCACCGAACTACCAATGGACAGCTCATCAGGGAACCACCGAACTACCAATGGACATCTCATCAGGGAACCACCGAACTACCAATGGACATCTCATCAGGGAACCACCGAACTACCAATGGACAGCTCATCAGGGAACCACCGAACTACCAATGGACATCTCATCAGGGAACCACCGAACTACCAATGGACATCCCATCAGGGAACCACCGAACTACCAATGGACATCTCATCAGGGAACCACCGAACTACCAATGGACATCCCATCAGGGAACCACCGAAATACCAATTGATTGTAGATTTTATTATTTTTTATTTTCTGTATTTTCTGATTATGGGGCGGCCGTCCTGCCTGAGCTTCTCCTGTTCACAGCATTTAGGTGATATGCTTTACAGCACAGTCATAGCCATAGGCAACAATAGACTGGAGCTGTGGCGTAGGAATAGCAATAGGAATAGCAGGACCCCAAAGCGAGCTTTTGACATGACCCCCCCCCCCCCCCCTTGACCGACCGACCGACCGACCCCTGCGGACGCACAAACCGCATTCCTGCACACAGTATTATGCCCCATAGTGGCTCCTGCACACAGTATTATGTCCCATAGCGGCCCCTGCACACAGTATTATGCCCCATAGTGGCCCCTGCACACAGTATTATGCCCCATAGTGGCCCCTGCACACAGTATTATGCCCCATAGTGGCTCCTGCACACAGTATTATGTCCCATAGTGGCTCCTCCACACAGTATTATGTCCCATAGCGGCCCCTGCACACAGTATTATGCCCCATAGTGGCCCCTGCACACAGTATTATGCCCCATAGTGGCTCCTGCACACAGTATTATGTCCCATAGCGGCCCCTGCACACAGTATTATGCCCCATAGTGGCCCCTGCACACAGTATTATGCCCCATAGTGGCCCCTGCACACAGTATTTTGCCCCATAGTGGCCCCTGCACACAGTATTTTGCCCCATAGTGGCCCCTGCACACAGTATTATGCCCCATAGTGGCCCCTGCACACAGTATTTTGCCCCATAGTGGCCCCTGCACACAGTATTATGCCCCATAGTGGCCCCGAACACAGTATTATGCCCCATAGTGGCCCCTGTACACAGTATTGTGCGCCATTGTGGACACCCATGAACAATTATTATACTCTGGGGTCTTTTCACACCCCAGAGTATAATGAATGGAGGAGACCCAGGGGAGGATACAAACATATAAAACACTTGTTACTTACCTCTCTTGGGCTCCAGCGCATTCCCCACTGATGTTGGCCATCTTCAATGTTAGAAGAGATGTCACTTCAGCCGCGCCTGCGTTGTGATGCATTATGACCTGGCTTCACCAAATAGACCTGAAACCTTCCGGAGCCCAGAAGAGGTAAGTAACAGCGTTTTTTATGTTCCCTCACCTCTCCTAGCCCTCCGATCATTATATTTCAGGGTCTGAAAAGACCCCCCGAATATAATGATAGTGGAGTTTGCGGGCCAGCGACCTTACATACCAATACCCTCTCCTGCTCACAGCCGCTCCGCAAAAGGAGAAGCACCAGTGACTGTGAGCAGGAGTAAGGGGGGTAAGTAAATAGGGCCCTTTACCTGCTGGAGTTACTCGCCGGGCTCCTAATGTTCAGGGCCCTGTGTCAGATGCTACCGCTGCTAACACTCTAGGTACGCCCCTGGATGTAATGATTGATCAGTGGTGATATCTACTGAGGGGTTATCTTCTATTGTACACCTGTCGGTAATGTAAATGAGGTGATTGCTCCAAAGAAAACCCCTACAGAATTGCCAAATTATTAGGCTTAGTGGCCAGCGTGAAAATTGCAGAATATAGTACTTAAAAAAAAATATATATAGCTATGTAGAAAAAAAAGATTCCATAGGGGCCACTATGAAACATTATACTGTGTGGAGGGGCCACTATAGGACATTATACTTTGTACAGGGACTGCTATGGGACATTATATCTGGAGGCCACTTTGGGACATTATAGTGTGTGTAAATGGGGGAATTATACTATGTGGGGGCCAGGAAAGGGGGCGCTATATCTTGTGGGGGGGGGGGGCAAGTCAAAAATTTGCTATGGAGCCCAATGCTAGTTACGTCCCTGATATAGATAGATAGATAGATAGATAGATAGATAGATAGATAGATAGGAGATAAAGAGATAGATAGATAGATAGATAGATAGATAGATGATAGATAGATAGATAGATAGATAGATAGATAGATAGGTGATAGATAGATAGATAGATAGGAGATAGATAGATAGATAGATAGATAGAGAGATAGATAGATAGATAGATAGATAGATAGATAGATAGATAGATAGGGAGATAGGGAGATAGATAGATAGATAGATAGATAGATAGATAGATAGATAGATAGATGATTGATAGATAGATAGATAGATAGATAGATAGATAGATAGATAGATAGGTGGTAGATAGATAGATAGGAGATAGATAGATAGATAGATAGATAGATAGATAGGAGATAGATAGATAGATAGATAGATAGATAGATAGATAGATAGATAGATAGATAGATAGATAGATAGATAGATAGAAGATAGATAGATGATGGATAGATGATGGATAGATAGATAGATAGATAGATAGATAGATAGATAGATAGATAGATGATAGATAGATAGATAGATAGATAGATAGATAGATAGATAGATGATAGATAGATAGATAGATAGATAGATAGGTGGTAGATAGATAGATAGGAGATAGATAGATAGATAGATAGATAGATAGGGAGATAGATAGATAGGAGATAGATAGAAGATAGATAGATGATAGATAGATAGATAGATAGATAGATAGATAGATAGATAGATAGATAGGAAATAGATAGATAGATCGTCGCAAAATTAAAAATAAGAAAAATTCTTTAAAAAATTTCACCGAAAAACTTTGCTTAAAAACTAGACAATTTTTGACAACACCTTCCTGTGAAATGTTGCTGTATTACCAGTGTTAGTAAGTATGGATCTGTAATGATATTGTATACAGGAGTTATGTCTGTAAGATGTTGGTGGGATCGGATTTTATGTCGCGGACTCTGATAGCCGTCCATTTTTAACTGGAGAAAGACGGCGATGATAAAACGCCCCCGAGGGATTCTCACGGCTGTCATTGTAAATCCCAGATCTAAAGGGCAATGTTTAGAGATGACAATTTATACACCGGCAGCGGAGCAAGTCCGTGACTACAAAATAAACCTGTCTGGACCGCGGCGTGCCAGGATGCGGCAGAATAAATATTCCCTCCATATCTGTGAAGGCTCCTCAGTGAACCATGTAGTCACCGACTCCTTTATTATAGACAGGAGTCAGCTCAGCAATTCTTCAGGGTCAGCGACTAATATTATGCGTTCATGCCAATGATGAAGATTTCTATTCAAGTGCACAAAACCTCTTAACCTGGATGTAGCAGAGCCAGAAGTGTTCCTGCTTACTGGAATTTATGCGTGAAGTCTATGTCCAATTGCAACACCGATTGTGCCCTTAAAGGGTTAATCTGTATAGCGGAAACCTATAGGATTTTTATACTTTTTGTATCAATTTGTTACAATTTTTTGATTGTTCTTCCAATCCTTCCCCTTGACAATAACCCGATTGCAAAGTGTTCCCAAGCAATGGTCTGTGGGAAAACCTGACAATAAGTGTTCAGTTTCCCTGCAGCACCGCCACAGGAGGAAATAAGTATTACACCGCACCCACTCAAATCAATAGGTTATCTGTGTGATGTGGGATGGGACAGGTCCTCCAGAGATAGGGACGCTCTTTCTTACCTCTCACATTCTGGTCAAGAGATGAGGAGCCTGAACTGAGGACCCCCTCAAAACTGAACTCAAATAATTCCGGAAATATATTTTCTTTTATAGGGAACAATCCCTTTAAAGGGATTTCTCATACCTACCAGCCATCTTGGCACCAGCAGGACAGTCCCAGGTTCCGGGTGCGGGCCAGGTGGTAGGGGTGATGTTACTATGTTACGCCAGCTGGTCCCAAGGTGGTGGCAGCAGAAACATTATAGAGTTAGGGGGTATCTATATACAGTGGGGGGCATTATACTATGGGGCCAAATTAAGGGGGGCATTATACTGTGGGTGGCATCCTGCCCCAAACCAACCCTCTCAAGTCTTTGTCCCCACACCCTATCCCTATCAAGGGGGGCATTATACTATGGGGCCAAATTAAGGGGGGCATTATACTGTGGGTGGCATCCTGCCCCAAACCACCCCTCCCCAGTCTTTGTGTCTCCGTCCACAACATAGTTGAGAAGACTTTCAGCTTTGGTCGGGCTGTACGCTAACAGTGTGGCTCTGAGTGACGCTGTTTCCGCCATTAATAGAAGTGAATGGGAGTTCTGGAAACATTGTAGCTCACTGTTCTACTCCGCTTCCAATTCCCATAGACCTTAATGAGTCTTCTCCTGTCTATTTCTACCTATGGCCATGACTGTGCTGTAAAGCATGTCACTATATGCTGTTCACAGTGCAGAAGAGAAGCTTAGGCAAGATGGCCGCCCCATAATCATGTACGGAAATAGAATTAAAAAAAACATCTTCAATTAGAAAATAAAAAACAGCCTAGAAAAAAAAGTGATACATTTCATCTAGTTTTAATAAATACGTAAAAAAAATTGGGGACACTTTCCCTTTAAAGCCCCCATGTTACTCCCCTATATACATACAGTAAGAATAAATCCCCCCTCGTGTTGTCTGGAGTTTTCCCTCGCCTTCACCTCTCCAGTCAGTATCCCATCTTTTGTCATGTCATCGATCAGTTCCATGTGAAATTACGTTTTTTCGCCCCGTCTCGTTCCTTGTGATATTTCCGTCCCCCTCCCCCGCTCACATACATATGTATGACATCCCATCTTCTGAATGTCATGGATTAGTGTGACATCAAAATGCATTGTCTGCTAATGAGTCCGTCTTGTTCCTCGCTCCTCAGTCCCTTTGTTGTTATTTAAATGTAAAAGACAAATCCGTTTCTTTCCTCTCGAGAGTTCAAGTCCATTATCGATTTCTCTCAGCGCTCCATTGAGAGAGATCTGATTAGTCTGCTTGGAGGAGAAAGTAACAAACTTCATGGAGCCAAATTAACTCCTCCGAAATGAGATGTGGAAGTCTCCTCTAGTCTTCTCTTCTCTCCTCTCCTCTAGTCTTCTCTTCTCTCCTCTCCTCTAGTCTTCTCTTCTCTCCTCTTCTCTTCTCCTCTCTTCTCTCCTCTTCTCTCCTCTTCTCTCCTCTCCTCTTCTCTCCTCTCCTCTCCTCTAGTCTTCTCTTCTCTCCTCTCCTCTTCTCTTCTCTTCTCTCCTCTCCTCTAGTCTTCTCTCCTCTTCTCTCCTCTTCTCTTCTCTTCTCTCCTCTTCTCTTCTCTTCTCTTCTCTCCTCCCCTCTTCTCTTCTCTCCTCTTCTCTCCTCTTCTCTTCTCTCCTCTTCTCTTCTCTTCTCTCCTTTCCTCTCCTCTCCCCTCCATCTGTCCCACAGTTTGATGACTCTCCAGGTAACAAACAAACATAAAAAACACTGGTACTCCCCTCTCCTCGCTCCCCTGCTGCTCTCTCAGTGGTCTGTTCTCCCGCAGTCTTCAGGGAACTGCAGGCACCGGGTGAATGATGTCATCAAATCGCACCGACAGTTTCCTGGGCCAGAGCACACAAGGGGGCAGAGTGCTGAATAAGGAGCTGTCTGCAGACGGCATTGTATTCAACTCATCTGCGTCCCCAGTGCTGCGAGAGAACTCATTTGCATACCGAAGAAAACTGGGATTACCACCGAACGGCGGCGCGGAGAAGACATCTAAAGGTAGGAGAAGAATAGCCTTTCTTAAGGCTATTCTGACGTGGTAGGCAGAAAAAATACTATTTTAATGATAGAATCCCTTTAACCCCTTCTCAACCCCCTAGGGGGTCTAATAAATGCAAAAAAAAATTTAAAAAAAGTAAAAAAAAATATAAAAGTATTAAAAATTCAAATCACCCCCCTTTCCCTAGAACACATATAAAAGTACTTAAACACTGTGAAACACCTACATGTTAGGTATCCCCGCGTCTGAAATTGCCCGCTCTATAAATCTATAAAAATATTTTTCCTGTTCGGTAAACGCCGTAGCGGGAAAAAATAGTCAAAAGTGCCAAACCGCCATTTTTTCACTGTTTTGATTCTGATAAAAATTAGAATAAAAAATGATCAAAGCAAAAGCATTTTCCGGAAATGGTAGAACTAAAAAGTACACCCAGGCCCGCAAAAAAAGACGCCCTATACATCCCCGTACACTGACGTATAACAAAGTTACGGCCGTCGGAATATGGCGACTTTTAGAAAAAAAATTTTTTAACACAGTATTGGATTTTTTTTAAGGGGTCGAAATGTAAATAAAACCATATAAATTTGGTATCCCTGGAGCCGTACCAAAACACAGAATACAGGGGACATGTCATTTTGGCTGCTCAGTGAAAGCTGTAAAACTGAAGCCCATAAGAAAGTCGCAGAAATGCATTTTTTCTTCAAATCCACCCCATTCTGAATTTTTTCCAGCTTCCCAGTACATTATACAGAATAAATAATGGTGGCATCATGAAGAAAAATTTGTCCCGCAAAAATTAAGACCTCATATGGCTCTGGGAGCGGAGAAATAAAAAAGTTATGGGGTTTAGAAGGAGGGGAGTCAAAAACGAAAATCAAAAAATGCCATAGGCGGGAAAGGGTTAAAAATAACCGATATAGCAGCCACTATGGAGCCCAACGACGAAGGGGACTGATTTTTAAGGGAAAGTGTCAACAAATAATGTATAAAAAAAATTATTTTTTTTTCATGTCACAATCTATATTTAAAAAAAAGTGCTATATCCTGCCATTTTCATTCCAACCACTAAGCCTTGCCAATTCTGTAGGGGTTTTCTTTGCAGCAGTCACCTCATTTACACCACAAACAATATCACAATAGAAGATAACACCTCTATAGATAACACCACTACCTCATCCTTACATCCACTCCTGACCATAGATGATGTCACAGCTTATCTCCTCTATAATAGACCTGCAACTTAGCCCAAGCTACAAGTCTGAGCATGATCCTTGAGATGAGAATACTTCTTCAAGGATAGAGGTACAGTCAATCTCTGGAGTGTCCTCGTTCTCATTGAGGAGATCTAGTTGAGGTATAGAGTCATACAGGCAATGCTCCATGGGGGAAAAAAGTATAAAAATGATCCCTCCTACAGTAAGAAAAAAATTGGCCCTCTAGCGCCCTCTGTAAAGCTGACCATACACATTAAATTATTGTTGGCTGAAACGGTTCATTTGCCACATGGATGCCACAAACGTTTGTTCTTGACTGGCGGATGGCAGATTGGCCATGCTGGATATTTTTGGCCAACTGTTGGACACAAATACCAGTGTTTAATTGGACGCTTTTTGCCAATCATCTTGAGGCAGTTTAGATGTATAATGTATAATAGAATTATGTTATGGTTATGTCCAATGTTCAGGTTACGTTGCGAGGTCTAGTGTCCTAGATTAGGTGTAGCATTCACTGGATATGCCCTAAATGTCTGATACATCCCATTTAGGGTTGAGCGATCGGGTTCGGAAAAGATCAGATCCCGATCGGCGATCGAGCAAATTTCACGATCGGCTGGAAAATGATTGGAAATCGGATTTTGAAATCTCAAGATCAGCTCAACCCCAAAAGTGACTTTTCCCATAGAGAAACCTTGACTAGGGCTGAGCGATCGGGATCAGGAAAGATCAAGCAAATTTCACGATCGCGATCAGCTGGAAAATGATCGGAAATCTGATTTTAAAATCGATCTTGAAATCTCAAGATCAGCT
Source organism: Leptodactylus fuscus (assembly GCF_031893055.1). Taxonomy (NCBI): domain Eukaryota; kingdom Metazoa; phylum Chordata; class Amphibia; order Anura; family Leptodactylidae; genus Leptodactylus; species Leptodactylus fuscus. The sequence continues at coordinate 23,119,789 of NC_134268.1, forward strand.
CAACCCTAATCCCATTGGTAGATGGGGTCCAATCCTCTTGGATCTACACCTACCTCTACAAGTGACCCCCTTAAACCCTAGATGGTTTCATCCGATTCTGTAACTTGCAGCTGTGCTCATTGGGCTACATGGGTTACGTAACTCCATATCATTTCTATAGGATCTCATTGATCTCGGAAGTGTCCATAAACTTGACCGCCATCAGCAGCCTGGAATTAGCTGTCATCTGGGACAGGAGAGGATAAATAGGGTTGGGGGTGACAAATCCTTTCTAGTGAGAGGTGCAGGTCTCAGACCCAAATCTATCAGATATATATGGCATATCCCTTTAAATTCACACACACAGCAAACTATGCCCGGCTTGCTTTTCTCTGTATGGCATGACTATATCAGTCCGCCACATAGTGCACATTTTCCCTGACTATATTACATAGTTAATTGAGTAGCCCATTAGCAGGATACAGATTACACCCTGGAATCCACCATATATCAGCCGCTCCTTCACATCCACAATATCTTCTCCGCACACACTCGTAGCGAGGACTTGCCTATCCCAGAAACATTCATTCTCGATTGGATTTTAATAACACGTTTCATTGCCGAGAACAACAGATAAGGTAATGGAGTAAATGAGTTTATTGAACATAAAGCACATAAATGACATCAGCAAGTCCACAATTATATCAGAGATATGGACATTAAACAGGCCAATGTGCCGCTTCCTCATTAGGGAGGATATTACATGTCCAACCACTGATGTATCTGTAAAGTAGAGTCCTGGCAATGGTCGGAGGTGTAATGTCCGCTACTAATCACACCGCTCTTATTGGTATTACCTACGTATGGATCATAAGGTGGTCAATAGGACCATGCGGGACGAGGGCTGTGCCAGGTCTATGGGGATGTCAAATCTTTGTTTACTTAACCACTTCCGGACCGCCCATAGAGTATAAACGTCCGGATAGTGGTTGCCTTGTTCTGACAGGACGTACCGGTATGTCCAATCAGAACACAGCAGCTGCACGGAGATCATGCAGCTGCTGATACTGGGAGCCGGCTGTAACTTCAGCCAGAGCTCCCAGAAAGATGGCAGGGAAGGTTTATTCCCTTCCCTGCCTTCTCTACCGCTGTGTATATAGCGCTCAATAGCACTATGGGCGCGGCCATGATGCAGCCGCCCTCTGACCCGGCGGTCACGTGATCCGCCGGTAGCAGCATCTTGCAAGAGCTGCTGGATCCTACAGGACCCAGATCAGCTCTGTATACTGTGTATACAGTGTGCAGGAGGTTGTATTCCTCCTGCAACTGAGGCTAAATGTACCAGCCCCAGTTGCAGAGGAAATCAGCCTCTGTAACAAAAAAAAAAAAGTCATCAGATGTCCCCAAAGGTCTCTTATGACCTTATGGGGACACAATCTGAAAAAAAAAAAAAAAAAATATATATATATATATATATATATATATATATAGAATAAAAAAGTTTAAAAAAATGTAAATAAAATAATAATAATAATAAAAAAAATAATAGTACGCTAATAAAATGCCGTTATTAAAGGTTATAGCCCCACCCCTGACGACACCATGCAAAATAAAAATTACCGTAATGGAGAGGAAAGACTATTTTATAAAGTTTTTCAGTGATACTTTGTGTTATTAAATAAAAAAATAATAATAAAGTGAGAACCAGACACAATTTCCCTCCTATTTTGTTTATATTTTCCCAGATATAAAAAAAAAATTAAAACACATTTGAAAATAAAAATAGCATAAAAATAAAGGCCTATGTGTCCCCGAAAAAAGACAAAAAAATTAGTTGACTGGGACATACGAGAAAAACGTTACAGCCCTCAAAACCGCACATACAAAATAAACCTAAAATGTGTCTGGTCCTGGAGCACAAATTGGCCCGGTACTGAAGTGGTTAAAGAGGACCAGTCTTCAGATCTGAAAAGCCCAATGGCGTCCATCATCTGATGGCGCTGTCACCCTGAGCATTTCCGTGTTTTGTTTATCCAAATCTATTCAGCCATTCCGCCGATATAAGCCCTGATAGTGTTGATACATATTGATACAAATTAGGAACTACTAGCCAAGTGGGCGGTAACACTGTGATTTTTCTCGGGGCGGGGACATTGGCTATTGTTTACTTCCTGTTTCCTTTCAACTAACAGGAAATGATCAGTCAATCGATCGCCTCGGTGAATGATTGGCTGAGCAGAGTCTTCTGGTCGTTGAGAGGGACCACGAAGGAATGGGAGTTGTGGGGGATCGGTGAAGTGGCATTGCTTCCATTTTACCCATTCTAAGTCGTTCCTAAAAAAAATTCTACTTACCAGAAAGCCCTTTTAGCCTGCAATACCCCTGTTGTCTGAGAGGTGATCACAACCAAACCTCAGCGCTCTGCCCCTTCTTTTCAATGACCGGTGAAGATCTCAGCACCTACATCAAAACTCCTCACACCTCACTAGGCCATATCAAAATTGTTACAATAGAGGTTATTAAAGGAGTTTTCCATGTTCAATAATTTATGACGTATCCTTAAGATAGGTCATCAGCTGAAGATTGGTGCCTGACACCCGGGACCTATGCTGATCAGCTGTTAGACTAGGCTGCAGTGTTCATGAGGGCCCTGCAGCCTCTTCAGGACTGATCGAGCACAGCGCTGTACATTAGTATAGTGGCCGTGCTTGGTATTGTAGCTCAGCCCTTACACTCTAATGGGACTGAGCTGTAAACCGCCATGTGGCCGATGAACACGACATCACATGACAGTGAAGTGGAAAGTACAGTCATGGCCAAAAGTTTTGAGAGTGATACAAATATAAATTTTTACTGCTTCAGTTTTCCTAATGGCAATTTGCATATATTCCAGAATGTTATAAAGAGTGATCAGCTTAACAGCAATTACTTGCAAAGTCAATATTTGCCTAGAAAATGAACTTTATCCCCCAAAACACATTTCACCATCATTGCAGCCCTGCCTTAAAAGGACCAACTAACATCGTTTCAGTGATTGCTCCATTAACACAGGTGTGGGTGTTGATGAGGACAGGGCTGGAGATCAATCTGTCATGATTAAGTAAGAATGACACCACTGGACACTTTAAAAGGAGGCTGGTGCTTGGCATCATTGTTTCTCTTCTGTTAACCATGGTTATCTCTAAAGAAACGCGTGCAGTCATCATTGCACTGCACAAAAATGGCCTAACAGGGAAGAGTATCGCAGCTAGAAAGATTGCACCTCAGTCAATAATCTATCGCATCATCAAGAACTTGAAGGAGAGAGGTTCCATTGTTGGCAAAAAGGCTCCAGGGCGCCCAAGAAAGACCAGCAAGTGCCAGGACCGTCTCTTAAAAGTGTTTCAGCTGCGGGATCGGGCTACCAGCAGTGCAGAGCTTGCTGAGGAATGGCAGCAGGCAGGTGTGAGTTCATCTGCACGCACTGTGAGGAGGAGACTCTTGGAGCAAGGCCTGGTCTCAAGGAGGGCAGCAAAGAAGCCACTTCTCTCCAGAAAAAACATCAGGGACTGACTGATATTCTGCAAAAGGTACAGGGAGTGGACTGCTGAGGACTGGGGTAAAGTCATTTTCTCTGATGAATCCCCTTTTAGATTGTTTGGGACATCTGGAAAACAGCTTATTTGGAGAAGACGAGCATGAGTCTTGTCTCATGCCACCTGTAAAGCATCCTGAAACCATTCATGTGTGGGGTTGCTTCTCAGCTAAGGGAATCGGCTCTCTCACAGTCGCCTAAAAACACAGCCATGAATAAAGAATGGTATCAGAATGTCCTCCAAGATCAACTTCTCCCAACCGTCCAAGAGCAGTTTGGCCATCAACAATGCCTTTTCCAGCATGATGGAGCACCTTGCCATAAAGCAAAGGTCATAACTAAATGGCTCAGGGAACAAAACATAGAGATTTTGGGTCCATGGTCCGGAAACTCCCCAGATCTTAATCCCATTGAGAACTTGCGGTCAATCATCAAGAGACGGGTGGACAAACAAAAACCTACAAATTCTGACAAAATGCAAGCATTGATTGTGCAAGAATGGACGGCTATCAGTCAGGATTTGGTCCAGAAGTTGATTGAGAGCATGCCAGGGAGAATTGCAGAGGTCCTGAAGAAGAAGGGTCAACACTGCAAATATTGCAACGCTGCATTAACTCATTCTAACTGTCAATATAAGCTTTTGTTACTCATAATATGATTGCAATTATATTTCTGTATGTGATAAAAACATCTGACAAACACACATAAAAACCAGAGGGCAGCAGATCATGTGACAATAGAAGATTTGTGTCATTCTCAAAACTTTTGGCCATGACTGTACTGCCACTGCTTCAGATAGGTTATCAGTTAATAAGTCCTGAACCCCTTTAAAGATGCTCCCAGGGACTGTAATATCGATGGTCTAGCCTTAGGGGAGCCTATTGCTATCTAATCAGTTACTCATTCACTTATCACCTCTGATGTATAGGCACCAAGGTGGTAGCTATAGGGGTTGCAGAGGTTGCAATCACTACTGGGCCCTGGAGCCTCAGGGGGGCCCAAAGGCGTCTCTGCAGCATAAGAAGATATTACAGATAGCAGATGGTAAATAGGGGCCCTGTTACATATTTTGCATTGGAGCCCAGAAGCTTCCAATTATACCTCTGCCAGGCACAGTGCCATGCATGTGGTTGTGGTTGTGCCTGGTACTACAGCTCAGTCCCAAAAACGAGCCCAACCCAATGACTTATACAACCAGATATTTTATCCATCATTCTATATAAAATACAATGACAAGAGGACATTGGGCCTCCTATGGTGGTGTATAATGTACGTGCCCCGGCCTGCACTACTTCTGCCCCGGATGGCGGGCCTGTATATAAATGATATATAAATGTAATGAGGCGAGCGTTGTCATTTACCGCATATATGTAATCACTCAGCAATGATCAGTCAGAGCGGCGGCGGCTAATGGCAGCGTGCGGCCCGGCGCACTATTTATATCCGCTCTCTGGGCTGTTGTCAGATGCAATCCTTCCAGCGCTCAGTCTGGTCTGCGCTATTTATCAGTCCATGTTACAGTATCTGACAGTCTGAGATATTGTAACTATCCCGCGCTCTCTTGATTTTACTATAATTCAGACATCTTCAAAGCTTCTTGCCAGGCTCCGTCAGAGTCGGTGTCAATCTCAATCTCCGGGAGTTCGCTCTGATTTATCTCTCAGTCACTCCGCGCCCGACTCTCCCTGTCCTATAGATTTGTGAGTCATAAGGTTCCCTTCACGATTTGCATCACTGCTAAAGTCACTTTATCTCCTGCAAGTACAAGTACGATATGTGCGAGGTAGTCTACTACCCCAACCGCAGCGCAACGCAAGGACGAGGAGAGCGGCAATGCCTTAAAACCAACATATCGCCAATTAATTAATTAAATAATTATTTAATTAATTTAATTATTCATCGCAAATTTTTACTTCCTAATTGTAGATTTTTTTTTAAATTCTATTTTCTATACATTTTTATGAGGGCGGCCATCTTGCCTGAGCTTCTCCTCTGCTCTGTTAACAGCATTTAGTAATCTGCTTTACAGCACAGTCATGGTCATACACAACAATAATCTGGAGCCGACTCATGGACAGTGCCGCACCTCCCATGAGGCGACCTGAAGCGAGCGCTTCAGGCGGCGCTATGCCAGGGCCCCAGGGAGGGCGGCATTTTTGATTACCTAAGCCAGTCCAGGACAAGCTGTCCTGGACTGGCTTAGCACCGAGCGGTGGATTGGGGAGGCCACTGAAGCAGCGCTGCTCCAGCAGCCTCCCCTCACGCTCAGGCAGAGAGCAGGTCCTATCCGTGCCTGCTTTCTGCCTGCGAACGCCGCTAAGCCCCGCCCCTTGGCTTAGTCCCACCCCCTCCACTCAGCAACGCCCCCCTCCACTCCGCCCCCTCCTCGGGGGGGGGGGGTACGACTTTCTGTCGTTCACCTCGGGCGGCGAAAGGGGAAGGTTCACCCCTGGGGCTAACTACAGTGTTTTACCCAATACTTTGCTTTATCTATCTTGCTCCATTTGCCGGATACAACTAAATCTCTCTCCTCTGTGTTTACAGCTGGTTGTCTAGGTCACAGACCTGTTCTCAGGTCACAATGAGGTCTCTGATCCCAGGCACAGCTTTCTGGTTTGGAGCTCTGATAAGGGCTAGATAAGTTTCTGAAGTAGTTCTTCATTTGTGTATGTCCGCCTGGATTGACACCTGTGTTGAAGTCTCCGCAGGACACTCCACAGCAGAATCCACTTGTATAAAACTAGCGTAACCCTGCGGATTCTATTACAGTATAGAAATATAACTCCAGCTCACCCAACAGCTTGTGAATAATTTCCTGATACCTCTAGCCGAGATGCACGGACACCGATGGACTCCCTCGGTCAGTGAAGACTTTGATAGTTAGAACAAAATTCCAGCATTCACGGACAAGAAGATACTATAAAATCTGGCATGAGGAAGGGACTATGTCCTGAAACGCGTAGCATTTTTCAGTAGCGATATGCTGGATCTGCCGATACAGCACCTCTAGGAATATGAAATGAATATGTTTTATATGAAGAAATAAAGAAAAAGATTTTATAGTATCTTCTTGTCCGTGAATGCTGGAATTTTGTTCTAACTATTCTATTACAGTGTCCAGGTATCTAGTCCCTTTTTTTAAGCGGACCATGCGAACCTGAACAACAGAGACCAGAAGTCCATAGATAACTGTGCGGTTTACAACAAGCAAGAATGAACTGAAAACCAGGAAGTGAAAGGGAGAAGAGACAAGAGGGCAGCAGAAATCCTGAGATGAGAAACCCCCATTAACAATAAACCTTGAGAATTTTTTTTAAGATCAGCTTTTCTCTACTACATCTGTAGAATTCTTAAGATTGATATTATTTTCTGCTCATGTATACATATTGTGTTGACAGGTCATCTGTATCTGTAACCTGCCTCCTGCCAAGACTTGCTTCATACCAGATATCTTAAGATTTCTCACAGCAAAGAAGAATATCTTCCACGTCTGAGAGGCGTGAAGTGGCGATTGCGATTTTCCTCTGGATAAATCATGTGTTGTGAGATTAGCGTTTCACGTAATTTATTGTAAACCAGAAAATGTGAACTCGGTGGGAGAAAAGCAATGTCGCTCCGCCACTCCAGGGGAGGTCAGTCAACACCCAACCTATTATTGTCAACCTCATTTTATTGCCCTAGCCAAGCGCTGCGAAAAGCAATAAGAAAAGCCGCAGGTCTAGAAGGATGACTACACGTTCTTCATGATAGATTTTATTAAATCAATATATAATACCTAAAAAAAATCATCTCGGTAAATGGAAAGTTCTAAACTACTCGACGCAACGTGTCTCAAAAAGTTCTCGCTTGGCTCTTCAATCCACTATTTACCCTGTGTCACCTCTATGGATTGTTCCAGTTTGTGTTCTCTAGAAAAGGGACAAAACTTACGAGATTGGCTTCCTGAATATTTGAAAGTTTCGCCCGGTTTCGTGTTCCGTCCAAGTGTTTTTTATTATACTCCAGTTCTTCTTCAGGCACTGGATATAATAAGCGGAGGTCTAGGGCAGGGGGTCTGAAAAGATTCTGGAATATAATAATTTTTTGTGGGTTCCGAACTCCAAGAATCTTGGATTTGAGCAAACCTGAAATTTTTGGAAAATTTGTTACAAACCTGGCTCTCCTCAAATTGACCCCACAGTATAAAGTCTCTTTCCTGGTGCACCCAGAGTTTTATATCCCCCTCCAGCTGCCCCAGTTTTATGTCCCATCCAGCAGCCCCCACAGTTTAATGTCCCCCTCCAGCTGCCCCAATTTAATGGGGGGCAACTAGAGAGTGTCATTAAACTGAGGTAACTGGAAGGGGAAATAAAAATGGGGATAACTAGAGGGGGGCATTAATGTCGGCCTCCTGCAGCCCCTGGTTTAATGTACATTCTAGTTCTCCCCATTTTAATGTCCTCCTCCAGCTAACCCCCTCCGGTTTAATGTGCCCCTCCAGTTACCCCCAGTTTAATATTCTCCTCCAGTTGTCCCAGAGACTGTAGGCGCAATGCGAGTGACATCATCACATGTCGCCTACAGCTCCCAAAGCCAGAGCACACAAGGGGCACATGTGAAGCAGGAGTTTCTTTACTTAAGGCTGAGTGCACACCGGGCTTTTTGAAGCGGAGGCCGCCTCAGTTTCCGGACCAAAAAACAGGTAGCCGCGACTGGAAGCCCGTTCTGTGCATCAGCATCCAGTTGCGCACTCTGCTCCGGATTAGACTCAATGAATGGGCCTAGTCGGGAGGAGGGAGTGTATTCAGGCCTTGAGAATCGGCCTGAAGAATGAGCATGTCTGTTCTTTTTTCCGGGAGCCGGAACAAACGGCTCCCATTGATTTCAATGGGAGCCATCTTTTTGGTCAGGATTTTGAGGCGAATTCGGCCTTAGACCTCTGAGGTTTCTGATTGGCCGAAGCGGACACGTGCGGTGGGGACGAGATATCAGAGAGCAAGCCCACACTGTGGTGGGAGACATCGAGTACTGAGGACAGCTACGTATGTTTTTTTTCTTTACTTTTTTTACCTTCTTCGGCCTCATATAAAAAAAAATCAGGTCAGGAAATCCCTTTAAGAACTGTTACAATACTACAACTCCCATCATGGACAAACCTACAGCAAGTAGAAAGAGCATTGTGATTTTATTAAGGACACACAAACTATTTTCCAATTTTTCATATTCATTTTTATCTCTCTGTTTTCTATGAGCTATAGTTTTATTTTTTTTTCACCAACAAAGCTCTATGAGGACTTGTTTTTTGCAGGACATATTGTACTGGCACAGTGTCATTTTCTACAAACCAATGTATTGTGAAACGGTAAAAAAAAAGGCATTTTTTTTTGGATGGAATGGAAAAAAATTGCAATTTCACTACAGTTTTTGGGGTTTTGTTTGCACGGGGTTCACTGTATAGTAGCAATGACATGATCTTTATTTTACTGGCCAGTAGAATTTTGCTTTGCAGTGCCATAACTTTTTTTTTTATATTCCCATCTAAGGAGCTATAGAGCCTTTTTTTTGCAGGGTGGGCAGAAGTTTTTCTTGGTACTGTATATATTCATACTTAGGGCATTTTCAGTTACCATTTATGTTTATTTATTGTATATAAAATGGGCACAGGGAGTGTTTTAATTTATTCTGCTTGTTTTTTGGGATTTGGAATAACTTTTTAAAACATTTTAGGGGTATTTTTAGCCCACCAATGGGATATGAATGTGCAATTGTATAGTATTGGTGTATATTTTCATTTTACTGATGTTCTATTACATGCTTGTGACATACTGGGTCCAGGTTCTGTTCCGCTGTTGCAGTCAGTGGGATATATGCCCTCAGCCACAGATGAGTTAGATACAATGGTGAAGCAGGAAGCTGTCAGCTCCCTGCTTCACCATTTGGCCCCTGTCCTGCCCTGTAGTAGGTGCAGTGTGATGATGGACATACTAGTCAGGGCCACTATAGGGGCATTATACTGTGTGGGGGCACAAGGAGACATGAATGGGAATGGGCAAAGCCAAATAGTAGGCGTGGGCGGAGGTGGGTCTTAGTATATGTAAATTCACTATGGCGCGTTTCGCACGCTGCACATTCATTTCCTCTTTCAGTCCTTGTAAAGTTGTAAGGTGTGAACAGTGTGTGAAGTAGGTTCTATGATGACAGGCCTGGGAGCCTTCGATTGTCTCGTTGCTGTCATGATAACCAGTCCGTGCCCTGTTATGTTGCTATAGGGGGTGTCAAATGTTTTAATAATGGAGGCCTCAAGTTTACATATAGGGACTGAACTTGACCATATCTCTTAAGTGGTTAAACAGCTAAAGAAGCTGACACATATTGCAAGCTCGGCTCCTAAATCTGCGGCAGATCTTCTGTGGATCTTCTGGCTTGCTCCAATCCGTCTGTCTCTTCATGTCTTCCCAGACAGACTGGATAATGTTGAGATCAGGGCTATATCTGTGGGGGGCAGATTTCACCAAGTATGGGAGATTGTCCTGCTCTTCAGAGACTCTGAGAAGTCACCCCTTATTTCAGAAACCTCCTGGACCTTCTGGGAGAGTTCCCAAGTATGGTCTAAAGCAGGAAGATGTCTTCTGAAAGCCGTTTTCCTATATCTGCCCCGCTCTCTCTGCCGTTTTTGTCTATCGCGGAACCCAAATGGTGGAGAGACGGACCACTGTTTTAGCGGTTACACACGGACCCCGGTGGACCTCATTGACTATAATGGGGTCCGCCATGCACACATGTGAACTTAGTCTTAGTGTTTGCCTCTACAGGCCATGTGGGTGGTAACACTGCATGACATACAGCACACAGAGACCCGCCCCCCCTCCCCCGGAAAAAATCTCAGTGTTACCACCCACTTGGCTAGTAGTCCCTGACCTGACACTAACAGAGCTTATATCTGCGGAAAGGCTGAACAAATCTGAACTTAGCCTCAAAGGGAACTGTATAAATCTTCATTCAGAGAGCTTCCCCTGTGGTCGTCGGGGGGCAAGCAGAATATAATAATTTTACTCCATGATGGAAGCAGAGGATTTGGCACTCTGTTGAAAGAAAACCAGTTATCTGACAACACCCCGCCCCTCCATAATGATGGGCTCTGGGCCCTTGGATAGTGCCCGATTGCCTGCCTTCAATACACAAGATACCATACATATATACATATACATGTTCTACGGTCTACTCCTCTATGTCACATATATGACAGGTATACAATAGTATCTATGGGCCTTTCTCCTGACGTTTCCTCCTTAGATCACTGCTCTTCATATTACTGGTAATGAAGTAGAACATTTGATAAGTGATCTGGGGACTATAACGCTCTGGTTATTACGTTGGCTTGTAATGTGGCAATTTACAAGACTCTATAGTCCAAAACTAATACAAGGAGAATGAACAATGGTGCTGAGCTGGCCTACGTCTTCTTTACAAGGGCCTGACCTTACATTGATCGAGGTCAACGTCTTTAACATCTTCCTTTCGGAGTCGCAGCTAATATCATAGAAGGACGACATCTTTGTAGTCAACCAACCGGACCCTGAGCACCAATCTTCCTGTAGATAAGAATGCCCCTATTTCAGAATCGATTTTAAAATCTGATTTCCGATCATTTTCCAGCCGATCCCGATCGTGAAATTTGCTTGATCGCTGATCGGAATCCGATCTTTTTCGATCCCGATCGCTCAATCCTAGTCAATACTTCTCTATGGGGAAAGTCACTATTAGGGTTCAGCCGCTCTTGAGAATTCAAAATCCGATTTCCGATCATTTTCCAGCCGATCCTGATCACTCAACCCTAATGGGTAGTCAGTGGATATGGAGCGAATCTGTCACCTAACCAGTTTGTCTCCAGGCCACAAACCTCCCTAGATTTGTTTCATTTCAGGTTCGGGGGGCTGGCCAGAATCAGCAAGGGGGGCGTCTTTAACCCTGAAACCCTTGTATACTCTGACAACGCTATTGGCAAGAGGAAAGATGACACCCTGTTGTCAAGAGCAAGCAGAATTATTGTAAGTATTGTAAGCGGCCATTTTCTCATGGCTGGCAGGCATGCGCAGTCGACTTTGCCCTATGCCCAAGGCCTAGAAGTTTGAAACCAACTCCCGGAAGAAGACGTGGGAAGACCCTGTTCCTGAAGAAGATGAGGCGGCGCTGGAGAGTTCTCTCGCAGCATTGGGGACGCCCCACAGTGCTGTTTGAGCACTGGGGCCAGCCCCCAGTGCTGCGAGAAAACTAATTTGCATACCGGCGAAAAATGGGATTTTAACCGAACGGCGGCCTGGAGAAGACATCTAAAGGTAGGAGAAGAACACACTTTCTTAAGGCTATCCCTACATGATAGGCAGAAATAATTGAGTTTAAATGATAGGATCCCTTTAAATCAGACGTCAGAATTAAAAGAGAATTCTCCATACACTTCTATAAAGCTAAGACCAGGTATCAGTAATCTTTGGCACGCCATGGACATGTAGCTCCACCAGAGCTGGCGCGCCAAAGGTTGCCTACCACCATACAGGGTGGGCCATGAGTATGGATACACCCAGATAAAATGGAAGTGGTTGCTGATATCACTTTACTATTTGTGGCATATTAGTACATGGGAGGGGGGGAAACATTTGTGGCTGGGTGACGCCCATAGCGGCCATCTGCAAAGCCGCCATTTTGGATTCAGTTTCATCAATGGAAACCTAAATTCTACTGGAAATCTGCAATTGCTACGTGATGATGTGTTACCCTATCTGTGCACTGAAGCTGGGTGTATCCATACTCATGGCCCACCCTGGGTGTATCCATACTCATGGCCCACCCTGGGTGTATCCATACTCATGGCCCACCCTGGGTGTATCCATACTCATGGCCCACCCTGGGTGTATCCATACTCATGGCCCACCCTGGGTGTATCCATAGTCATGGCCCACCCTGGGTGTATCCATAGTCATGGCCCACCCTGGGTGTATCCATACTCATGGCCCACCCTGGGTGTATCCATACTCATGGCCCACCCTGGGTGTATTCATACTCATGGCCCACCCTGGGTGTATCCACACTCACGGCCCACCCTGGGTGTATCCATACTCACGCCCCACCCTGGGTGTATCCATACTCACGGCCCACCCTGGGTGTATCCATACTCACGGCCCACCCTGGGTGTATCCATACTCACGGCCCACCCTGGGTGTATCCATACTCACGCCCCACCCTGGGTGTATCCATACTCACGGCCCACCCTGGGTGTATCCATACTCACGGCCCACCCTGGGTGTATCCATACTCACGGCCCACCCTGGGTGTATCCATACTCACGGCCCACCCTGGGTGTATCCATACTCACGGCCCACCCTGGGTGTATCCATACTCACGGCCCACCCTGGGTGTATCCATACTCACGGCCCACCCTGGGTGTATCCATACTCATGGCCCACCCTGGGTGTATCCATAGTCATGGTCCACCCTGGGTGTATCCATAGTCATGGCCCACCCTGGGTGTATCCATACTCATGGCCCACCCTGGGTGTATTCATACTCATGGCCCACCCTGGGTGTATCCATAGTCATGGCCCACCCTGGGTGTATCCATACTCATGGCCCACCCTGGGTGTATTCATACTCATGGCCCACCCTGGGTGTATCCACAGTCATGGCCCACCCTGGGTGTATCCACACTCACGGCCCACCCTGGGTGTATCCATACTCACGCCCCACCCTGGGTGTATCCATACTCACGGCCCACCCTGGGTGTATCCATACTCACGGCCCACCCTGGGTGTATCCATACTCACGGCCCACCCTGGGTGTATCCATACTCACGGCCCACCCTGGGTGTATCCATACTCACGGCCCACCCTGGGTGTATCCATACTCACGGCCCACCCTGGGTGTATCCATACTCACGGCCCACCCTGGGTGTATCCATACTCATGGCCCACCCTGTGGTATCACCGTAGGTAGCACATTGCTATCATCCGTTCACACAACACATCTAAACCCATAATATCCATCATCATGGTTGGAACTAGGCTTCCTTTTCTTCATCACGTCTCCCTATTACATTGATTTTCTGCGTTCCCTTATCCTCCTCTTCTCCCCTCGCTCTTCGCCCGCCGTCCAGAAATTCCAGTTATGAATTGCAAATTCATTTATATTAAGCCTACCCAGGCAGCAGACTGTAACCTGCGAGTCACATAAAGTTAAGAGATATGGATTTCCCAGAAACAAGTTTGTCCATATTAAATTGGATTACTATATAAACTGTGCGGGAATTTAGCGAACGGATTCAATTAATTTCTCAGCAGTCAGGTTTTATTAAAGCGTATAAGTAAATGTTTGCTATAATATTTCGTAACCTGCCGAGCGCTTATTACATGGGAAATAATAAATAATGTATCATCATTTACAAAAAAAAATAATCGTCGAACACCCCTGTCCATAATCTGCCGCGCGCATTTTTCATCCGACCTTAATTCACTCTGAGAGCATTGATTTAGTTTCTGTCCTATGTATCCACTTAATTTATTTCCATCAAAGCTCCGGAGTGCATCACGGGCTGCGCTGAATGTAGGCGGTATTAATCATGATTTTTCCGTTTTTTTTTTTCTCTTATTCACGCCACGGCGGAATGATACACAGCTAGACGTGTCAAAAAGAACGTGATTTTGATAAATTCCCACTTTGTTTCCAGCTTGGAGGTTAAAACGCCATGACCGTAACGTTAAAAAAAAAAAAGAAATTCGATAATATTGTAAAACAGTAATGAGGAAAATTACGTAGCGGATAAATGGCGAAAGTTTCTGGAGCAAAAATAATTAAAGCCTTGTTCTTGTTTCTTAGATGGATGAAATGCACTTAGTCAGGAAACCGCACGGTAGGGGGTGGATAAGAGAGAAAAGACGGAGAAGATGTGGCAGATAATGGCATATTCAGACTAATATAATACCGCCATATGTTAGGGTCGCAACACTCCAAGGAACGCTATGGTTATCTAGGTTCAGATCAGCTGTAGTGCAAGAGGTCCAGATGTTACCATCAGTAACCTTTTGTCTGCTGATTGGCCTCAGCGGTCACGTGCGGCGACGACTTCTGCCAGAAGAAGCATTGGGCGCTGTGTAATCGGACACCAGAGCACCAGGAACAGGTGAAGGTTTTTTTTCACCTTTCCTTTCCTGAAAAAATTGTATATACTGGACAACCCCTTTAAATACAAACATACACCCGATAGATGGGGCTCCGTCTGCATCTGTCTTTTAATGTCTATTGCTCTCATCCTGTGACAGATGAGAACAACGGACATTAAATAACAGTCGTTGGCCAATACCGTTATGGTAATACCAAATTTATATAGTTTTCTTCTTTTAACACCTTAAAAAAATTACATTTTGAAAAAATAATAAAATTCTTATTGTTATATTTTGACACTCGCCAGAATTTTCTATATTCTCGTATACGGAGCTGCAGAACGCAACTTTATTGCGGGGTCAGATGTACTTTTTATTTACTGTATATACTCGAGTATAAGCCGACCCGAATATAAGCCGAGGCCCCTAATTTTACCACAAAAAACTGGGAAAACTTATTGACTCGAGTATAAGCCGAGGGGGGAAATGCAGCAGCTATTGGAAAATTTCAAAAATTAAAATGGTCGGAGTTTTTGGGTGCAGTAGGTGCTGGGGAAGGGGAGGGGGTGTTTTGGTTGTCTGTCTGCCCCTTCCCTGAGTTTGAGGACTGGGTCCCCTCCCCCACTTGGAGTTCAGCCTGGCTGAATATAGGGTATCTGCAGTGCTCCTATTATCCCCTTCCCGACGGAACAGGAGTACTGCAGATCCCCTATATTCAGTAGACCGGGCACTGTCAGACACAGGGAGACCTAATGTGTATGTGTTTCACAATCATTTTCTACTTTTATATGTATTCTAGGCAGGGGTGAACCTACCTTTTTCACCGCCCGAGGTGGATGACAGAAAGCCACCCCCCCCCCCCCGGGAGGAGGGGGCGGAGCGGAGGGCAGGGCAGAGCGAAGGGGGGCGTGGTGGAGCAACGTTAGCAGGCAGGAAGAGGACCTGCTTTCTGCCTGACCATCAGGACTGGCTTAGGTAAGCAAAAATGCCGCCCCCCTTGGGTCCCTGGCATAGCGCCGCCTGAAGCGGTCGCTTCAGGTCGCCTCATCGGAGGTGCGGTGCTGATTCTAGGGAAAGCAGGGATTTAGAACTTTTATTTATTCTTTTTTTTTATTCTTTTTTTTTTTTTTTTGCACTATTTTATGGGAGATTCTATACATTAATATTGTGGATGGTCATAGACCCCCCCCCCTCCTAAAAAAAATAAATAAATAAATAAATAAATAAAAAAAATTTTGGCCGACTCGAGTATAAGCCGAGGGGGGCTTTTTCAGCACAAAAACTGGGCTGAAAAATTTGGATGATACTCGAGTATATACGGGGTATATCATTTTGGGGAATGTCTGATGTTTTTTATCACTTTTTATTCCAATTTTTTTCACTACAGCGCTCAGTTTATGGGAATAATACAGTACTTTGTAGTTCATAGTTTGGGTATTTTAACACACAGAGATACCTAATGTGTTTAGTTTAATTTAGTTTAATGCTTTAGTTTAATTTATTTTTATACCTGATTTTTTTCAGATCTTTTTAACTTCTTTATTTTTTTCCTTTCTAATGATCTCAGTCATTGCCAAAGGGTCTTCCCTGGCAGATTTGCCTCAGCCCAAACTTTTTTGGTCCCAACCGTATCTGTCTGTTGGGTATCCGTTGTTTTCATCACTGAAAAAGAAAGTCCATGACCTTAGATAAACTCTACACCGAATGGTAGATCTAAACAAAGATGTGAACATAGCCTAAGAGTCTTCTCTTTACAAACATGGCTGCAGACAGTAGGCGGTAGTGTTGCTGTTAGCTACACCCCTCTCTTCTTTCATCCTCTGACCTGGTAGAATGTCTTTCAGAATCGCACTAGTTCTACATCTCCACATGGGGGCGCCATTTTGATCTCAGTCATTCCATATACCTTGCCACCTGTTGCGCTGTTGCCTTTAGTTCCCGTCCTCTGGTGTGCGGTTATGTTGCGCAGTATTTGTACTCTTCCACTGACGCTTTTAATAACAGCTTTTCGGAGAAGTAGCTTTCGGGGTGTTATTAGATTGCGATCCTTCTATCACCGGAGATATCTGAAGAGCCGTTTATGAAGAGATTAATTTGGAGAGAGATAGAGATAGAATGTGATAGAATACGACGCCGATCTCATCCTCCTAAGTCCGGATTCCTCATATACACCTTCCCTCCTGGGTTTATATTACATGTAACTGCTTCTGCAATCCGGGATGATTGAAATGTAATATTCTCTCTCATCCTTCCGGTTGCATGGTTCTGAGGGAACGTAGAAGACAGCGAGGAGATTCTGTCACTAGTATTCATGTGGGTCTAAAAACAGATAATGTACAAATACAGTGTAGCGATGTCTTAGAACTGACCATAGGCTTGTTACATATACACCACAATCATGGAGCCCATAATCCTGGGCACAGTCCGTGGCTTTATACTATAAGGGCACTGCAAGACTTAGGCTAAGGCCCCACATTGCCGAAACGCAGCTTTTTTTGTTGCAGATTTTGCTGCGGTTTTCGGAGACACAGTGAAGAATGGCTACAAAAGGAATGGGAAATCTATAGGAAGTTCTTATACTTCTCCCTCCTGCTCAATCCACACCTGGCTTTGGCTGAAAAAAACTGCAACAAAAGAAGCTGCGTTTCTGCAACGTGGAGCCTCAACGCAACGGCTTTGCAAATCGCAGCGTGTCTGCACTGCATTTTTTTCCGCAAAGTGGGCATGGGATTTGCATGAATCCATCCACTTTGCTTGCAATGTCCCCGCTGCGGGCAAACTGCAACATTTACGTCCCGTGGGGCCCCGGCCTAAAGGGTTTTCAATCACATGTAAATAAGGTGTCATCACTATGTAAGCAAAAACTTCTATGACTTTCTACTATACTTTAAAGGGGTATTCCGATGATGCTTGTTCACTAATCTGCAGGCTGTTGTGCTCTCTTCACTTCCTGCTTTTCTCGGCACATTGGTGGGCAGGGTTTCATTTGCACGGGATTGGTTGTAAATGAATTACCACAGTGTGAAGCTGATGTAGCAGAGCTGGATTTGAGTCAGTTTGTATTACATACAGAGGTAACGGACTTCCTATCTCAGCCCTTATCAGCCAAATTTAAGGGCCATAGAAACGGAGTGTAAACAATGAAGTGAATAAATTAAGATAGCGGCCAAACAAAGCAGTTTTGATAAAGCAATGTATTTAGGAAAAGTCTTAAATCCACATAAACTAGCAGTATAGATAGGATCCTTGTGATGGGACAACCCCTTTAAGTTTCAATTCTTCACCATTTCTAAGATATCTGCTCAGTGATTGGAGACGACTCAGGGGCAGTAATCAGTAAGGCCCAGTTCACACCTATTCCGTAGCCCTATCTGTATGAACTATAAAAAGAGTAAAGTCCTGCAAGCAGCTCTTTTCTCTCCACATTTTCATGCGGAAACCACACGAACCCATTATAATCTATGGGGTCTGCGGCTTTCTTTAGGTAAAACCACTTTTTCATACGGATGAGTTTGCGTTTGGAGGTTTCCAAGCAGACTCCCCAAATGGAAACCTGAATGCAAATGTGATCCGGGCCTGAGTTGTGCTCCGCTAACAATTGGATACAATTGTATCCAGTCCAGACAATACTCTTTGAGCTAAATACTAAATCACACCACAAATCTCTCTGTTTGTTTGCTACAATGTATCCATCTGCAGTCCAGACCCCCACAGATCAGATACAGAATAGGTCATCAGTATCTGATCTGCGAGGGGTCCAGCACCTGATCCGATGACCTCTGGGCGTCTGAAGCTACAGAAGCTGATGGGCACTGCAAGTAGTCTGACCCTATTCAAGGAACTGCAGCTCCACTACTATTGCTGAATAGGAGAAGCCCACACAGGCGGAGCAGCTGATCTGTGCAGGGTCTCGGTGTTGGACCCCCACAGATCACATACTGTATGAAAATTATTTTTGGGGGTGGAAAACCCTTTTATGTTTATAGTGATGACTCATTAAAAAATAATTTTGTATATTCTTTTCCATCAGAGGCCGGGGCCCCATGTGATATAAATGCCAGTATTTGGCGGTGGCAGAAACGCCGCGGAAAAAATGTGGCGTTTTAGAGTCACTGCAAGGTGGATGGGATTTTAGCAAATCCCACCCACATCTTGCGGACAAATACACACAGGAACGCGGGAATTTCCTAAACCAAGTCGTTGCATGACAATTATACATATGAAAAAAACGGCGCTTTTCCTATAGGTATAATGGAAGCAGAAAGTCTGTAGAGGAAAATTCTGCAGAATTTCTGTGAAAAACCATGATGTGTCGCGCCCGCGGTTTTCCTACATCGCTTTTTTCGCTAGCCCCTGCTACACGTGGCTTTAGCCAGAAAGAGAGAAAAAGCGCCTCTCTAGCGCCACCTATAGTGGTGATAGTCCACTTTTGTGTGATCAAGGCAGCATTGGTATTACGCTAAGTTCCCACCAGTGTTTGAGTCTCCGTACGAGACTCCGTTCTACATTCGGTGGAGAGAAAAGTCCTATAAGGAGATTGTGATATTTCCTTCCTTCCACAATGTAGGAGATACAGGATTGCTCCAAATGACAGACGTCTCCAGAATCTCACAAAGGTTACAATAAAATCTCATTACACGGTGATGTGCAGATACGTAGAATGACTTCTAAGGAGAGGTAATACCACAATATGGTCCATAGGGGGCAGTAGACCTCCACGCTGGATTCTCCTGTAAAATAACATGCACAAACAGTACAAAGGGGATTTATTTAAATGCAATAAGGGAAAAAAAGGAGAAGAGGTTCAGGCATCCGTCTATATAATGTGCTCACTGGAAAGCGACCACAGATAGCAGATCACCCCGCACAATCCCAGGACAACATCTAATCCTCAAGATGTCACGTTCATAAGGAATCATTCCAATTAAATTCACCATATAAGACGCCTTGAGACACGTCACTTATATCCAGTCACACTACAGACGTGAAGTCAGAGACGTTGCATCTCAACGTCCTGAAAAGTGACTAAAGATTAAAGGGAGGGCGGAAATATACAATGTGGTGTATGGCGGAACAATTATACTATAATAAAGAATTATTACTGGTACACATAGTTATATAGCCAAATATATAGGCGATAGATAGATAGATAGATAGATAGATAGATAGATAGATAATAGATAGGAGATAGATAGATAGATAGATAGATAGATAGATAGATAGATAGGAGATAGATAGATAGATAGATAGATAGATAGATAGATAATAGATAGGAGATAGATAGATAGATAGATAGATAGATAGATAGATAGATAGATAGGAGATAGATAATAGATAGGAGATAGATAGATAGATAGATAGATAGATAGATAGGAGATACATAGATAGATAGATAGATAGATAGATAGATAGATAGATAGATGATAGATAGATAGATAGATAGATAGATAGATAGGAATAGATAGATAGATAGATAGATAGATAGATAGATAGATAGATAGATAGATAGGAGATAGATAGATAGATAGATGATAGATAGATAGATAGATAGATAGATAGATAGATAGATAGATAGATAGATAGGAATAGATAGATAGATAGGAGATAGATAGATAGATAGATAGATAGATAGATAGATAGATAGATAGATAGATAGATAGATAGGAGATAAATAGATATAGATAGATAGATAGATAGATAGATAGATAGATAGATAGATAGATAGATAGATAGATAGGAATAGATAGATAGGAGATAGATAGATAGATAGATAGATAGATAGATAGATAGATAGATAGATAGATAGGAGATAAATAGAGATAGATAGATAGATAGATAGATAGATAGATAGATAGATAGATAGATAGATAGGAGATAGACCATCGGATTGATGTAATATCTGACAGTATTTTGCAGCGCTCGCACTTTTGCTCCTTGTTACATTCTGTAACTAATTCATCATAAATAAATCATCCTTTATTGTCAACCTCACAGGGCCCCTAAAATATATACGAAAATCCCTTTTTTTGCACATAGATATTTCCACCAGATATAAAGCAGGAAGAAAGCAATGAGCAGTGAAAAGCGACAAGACTGCAGAGCGGCCGGCTAACAATGGCCGACATTAGCCATAGATTTATACAAGAGACATCTGATCAATAGCCATTGAGAGCTTTGTATCTAATGGCATGAGATTAGATCATAAAGGGCTCCCCCGAGAGCGATGTACAATTTCAATCTCCCTGTGGCGGTGATGAGATTAGGTGGTGTCCACCAATAAGCCGGCATTTACTGTCCTCCATTACATCGCACCCTTCTCCGATCCTCTTTTACAGAGCTCACTCAATCCAGTACTGAGGCAGGTTCATAGGGGTTATATGTATACACTGTATATCACACCGCCATCTAATACTAGAGTTTATACAGGTGATAGCAATCTATAACACCCACAGCAATGCATTAGTGATATAATATAGGTAAACAGACTACTCTGGGAACATCAGATATACAGTTTGTGGAGCCTACAAAGGACCCAAGATCTGGCGGTATTATTCCGTCACTATAGTGTGTAATATCTGGACATAATATGGTAGTATTAGTTGGTAACATTACGGTATCATTCAGTCAATATGTGGTGGTAATATGGGGTCATTTTGTAGAAGTATTAGATGGTAACTTTATAGTAATATTGCTCAGTCTGTATATGTGGGTAATATGGTAATATAGCAGTATTATTTGGTAAATACATGACTGTATTATTGAGAGGTATATACATTCAGTTTTATCACACATGATGAATTAGACTGAGATGCTATACCAGACCTATCTATCTGCAGGGCTGGGGTGATATGCTGGTTCTGGTGACAGTAACCTATCTATCTGCAGAGCTGGGGGTGATATGCTGGTTCTGGTGACAGTAACCTATCTATCTGCAGGACTGGGGTGATATGCTGGTTCTGGTGACAGTAACCTATCTATCTGCAGGGCTGGGGTGATATGCTGGTTCTGGTGACAGTAACCTATCTATCTGCAGAGCTGGGGGTGATATGCTGGTTCTGGTGACAGTAACCTATCTATCTGCAGGGCTGGGGTGATATGCTGGTTCTGGTGACACTAACCTATCTATCTGCAGGGCTGGGGTGATATGCTGGGTCTGGTGACAGTAACCTATCTATCTGCAGGGCTGGGGTGATATGCTGGTTCTGGTGACACTAACCTATCTATCTGTAGGACTGGGGTGATATGCTGGGTCTGGTGACACTAACCTATCTATCTGCAGGGCTGGGGTGATATGGTGTGTCTGGTGACACTAACCTATCTATCTGCAGGGCTGGGGTGATATGCTGGTTCTGGTGACAGTAACCTATCTATCTGCAGGACTGGGGTGATATGCTGGTTCTGGTGACACTAACCTATCTATCTGCAGGGCTGGGGTGATATGCTGGTTCTGGTGACACTAACCTATCTATCTGCAGGGCTGGGGTGATATGCTGGGTCTGGTGACACTAACCTATCTATCTGCAGGGCTGGGGTGATATGCTGGTTCTGGTGACACTAACCTATCTATCTGCAGGGCTGGGGTGATATGCTGGTTCTGGTGACAGTAACCTATCTATCTGCAGGACTGGGGTGATATGCTGGTTCTGGTGACAGTAACCTATCTATCTGCAGGACTGGGGTGATATGCTGGGGTCTGGTGACAGTAACCTATCTATCTGCAGGGCTGGGGTGATATGCTGGTTCTGGTGACACTAACCTATCTATCTGCAGGGCTAGGGTGATATGCTGGTTCTGGTGACAGTAACCTATCTATCTGCAGGGCTGGGGTGATATGCTGGGTCTGGTGACAGTAACCTATCTATCTGCAGGGCTGGGGTGATATGCTGGTTCTGGGGACAGTAACCTATATATCTGCGGGGCTGGGGTGATATGCTGGTTCTGGTGACACTGACCTATCTATCTGCAGGGCTGGGGTGATATGCTGGTTCTGGTGACACTAACCTATCTATCTGCAGGGCTGGGGTGATATGCTGGGTCTGGTGACACTAACCTATCTATCTGAAGGGCTGGGGTGATATGCTGGTTCTGGTGACACTAACCTATCTATCTGCAGGGCTGGGGTGATATTCTGGTCCTGGTGACACTAACCTATCTATCTGCAGGGCTGGGGTGATATGCTGGTTCTGGTGACAGTAACCTATCTATCTGCAGGACTGGGGTGATATGCTGGTTCTGGTGACACTAACCTATCTATCTGCAGGGCTGGGGTGATATGCTGGTTCTGGGGACAGTAACCTATATATCTGCGGGGCTGGGGTGATATGCTGGTTCTGGTGACACTAACCTATCTATCTGCAGGGCTGGGGTGATATGCTGGTTCTGGTGACAGTAACCTATCTATCTGCAGGGCTGGGGTGATATGCTGGGTCTGGTGACAGTAACCTATCTATCTGCAGGGCTGGGGTGATATGCTGGTTCTGGGGACAGTAACCTATCTATCTGCAGGGCTGGGGTGATATGCTGGTTCTGGTGACACTAACCTATCTATCTGCAGGGCTGGGGTGATATGCTGGGTCTGGTGACACTAACCTATCTATCTGCAGGGTTGGGGTGATATGCTGGTTCTGGTGACAGTAACCTATCTATCTGCAGGGCTGGGGTGATATGCTGGTTCTGGTGACAGTAACCTATCTATCTGCAGGACTGGGGTGATATGCTGGGGTCTGGTGACAGTAACCTATCTATCTGCAGGGCTGGGGTGATATGCTGGTTCTGGTGACACTAACCTATCTGTCTGCAGGGCTGGGGTGATATGCTGGTTCTGGTGACAGTAACCTATCTATCTGCAGGGCTGGGGTGATATGCTGGGTCTGGTGACAGTAACCTATCTATCTGCAGGGCTGGGGTGATATGCTGGTTCTGGGGACACTAACCTATATATCTGCGGGGCTGGGGTGATATGCTGGTTGTGGTGACACTAACCTATCTATCTGCAGGGCTGGGGTGATATGCTGGTTCTGGTGACACTAACCTATCTATCTGCAGGGCTGGGGTGATATGCTGGGTCTGGTGACACTAACCTATCTATCTGCAGGGCTGGGGTGATATGCTGGTTCTGGTGACACTAACCTATCTATCTGCAGGGCTGGGGTGATATGCTGGTTCTGGTGACAGTAACCTATCTATCTGCAGGGCTGGGGTGATATGCTGGGTCTGGTGACACTAACCTATCTATCTGCAGGGTTGGGGTGATATGCTGGTTCTGGTGACAGTAACCTATCTATCTGCAGGGCTGGGGTGATATGCTGGTTCTGGTGACAGTAACCTATCTATCTGCAGGACTGGGGTGATATGCTGGGGTCTGGTGACAGTAACCTATCTATCTGCAGGGCTGGGGTGATATGCTGGTTCTGGTGACACTAACCTATCTGTCTGCAGGGCTGGGGTGATATGCTGGTTCTGGTGACAGTAACCTATCTATCTGCAGGGCTGGGGTGATATGCTGGGTCTGGTGACAGTAACCTATCTATCTGCAGGGCTGGGGTGATATGCTGGTTCTGGGGACACTAACCTATATATCTGCGGGGCTGGGGTGATATGCTGGTTGTGGTGACACTAACCTATCTATCTGCAGGGCTGGGGTGATATGCTGGTTCTGGTGACACTAACCTATCTATCTGCAGGGCTGGGGTGATATGCTGGGTCTGGTGACACTAACCTATCTATCTGCAGGGCTGGGGTGATATGCTGGTTCTGGTGACACTAACCTATCTATCTGCAGGGCTGGGGTGATATGCTGGTTCTGGGGACAGTAACCTATCTATCTGCAGGGCTGGGGTGATATGCTGGGGTCTGGTGACACTAACCTATCTATCTGCAGGACTGGGGTGATATGCTGGGGTCTGGTGTCACTAACCTATCTATCTGCAGGGCTGGGGTGATATGCTGGGTCTGGTGACACTAACCTATCTATCTGCAGGGCTGGGGTGATATGCTGGGTCTGGTGTCACTAACCTATCTATCTGCAGGGCTGGGGTGATATGCTGGGCTCTTTTTAGAGACTATTCAGCTTCCTGAATGAGGTCCGTGCACCCGACGGGGACCTGTAAAGTAAATATCCCCATATTATCCGTGTGAGCGGGTGATGGATAGCGCGGTATATCACATGGGAGGGGACTCATTTTGTCTGATTTCTTTTAATAAGTTTTCTAGTAATTATTTTGGCTCCTCATATTTCTTGCTGTCACAAACATCCCGCACCCCCAGTGAACACTGACACGACCACTCCTGATCAAGAAGCAGTGATGGATTTATGTTGTCATCTACTTATTAGGGACGGTGAGTATTACAGCGCGGCACTAACACATATTTATGTTATTATAATACCGCTATTAATTCACATTACCTGACATTAATTACATTGAGATGGAATTGACAGAAGCCGAAGGAATGGTGAGCGGCTCACAAGGGTCTTGGAAGGTATTAGCTTTCCTTGTGGACATCCAGCTGGTGTAAGAAGTCTTACAGGTAATGTATGCAAATATATGCGTGTCCATGCTCGCTCCATATTTTGGGAGGTGTATTGTTATGTTCTGAGGATTGACCATTCTACAACTATCCCAGGAAACCTGATCTGACAATCTGCTGAGATGGCGGCTTTGTACGGGGCGATATCAATAACTTGGAAGGGGTAAAACAAAAATAAAAGTGATACAAACCTCACCCATCTCCCATTGCTCCCTCTTTAAGTTATGTCTCTGTGTGACCATGGCTGCCCAAATCTCACACCAATATTAACAAGTGTCACCTAGAAGTGGCCTGGAGCGATAGTGGAATTTTACACGTACCTGCAACTAGTCTACCTATAAGCAAGGGGGCAGTAACATAATGTGGGGGGTGCGTGTCTGCTGTTTATTGACAGTGCACCCAATGCCCATTAAAAATAAAATTGACTTCAGCCATGCTCATGTGATCCCTGGGTTCGTCAGCATCTCAGATACATGTTTTACACCCTATATGTGCGATATACACACATGGACAAAATTGTTGGTCCCCCTCGTTTAATGAAAGAAAACCCCACAATGGTCACAGAAATAACCGCAATCTGACAAAAGTAATAATAACCAAACTACATGTTGACAAGTCACAAAGCTTCTGGGAGAATGTCCTATGGACAGAGGAGACAAAAATCAAACTTTTTGGCAAGATACATCAGCAAAGAACACTGTCCAGTGGCGTAACTACCGTGGTAGCAGCAGTAGCAGCTGCCACAGGGCCCGGGCCATTAGGGGGCCCGGTGACAGCCGCTACCGCTGCGGGTTTTTTTCAATAGGCAGTTACGGGCCCTATTCACTTGCCGATCCTTTGCAGACCCCCGAGTATAATGACCGGCGGATCGGGAGATGTAATAAACATAAAAAACTGTTACTTACCTCTCCGCGATCCTGCCAGGCCTCCGTCCTACTGTTGTCTGACGTCTCTGACGTCACATGAACCCGGCATGCTTCCCGGGTCATGTGACGTCCGACGTCATTAACGAAGGACGGGAGTGCTGGTCAGCACAGGAGGACAGCACAGCACAGGAGCCGGGGAACAGGTAAGAAGCAACAGGGTTTTTTTTTTTTTTTTTAATGTTTTTATTCCCCGGGTCTCCAATTATTATACTCTGGGGTCTGAAAAGACCCCAGAGTATAATAATTGTTTATGGGTGTCCACAGAGGGACACTATTGGGGTTAATACTGTGTGCAGGGGCCACTATTGGGGTTAATACTGTGTGCAGGGGCCACTATTGGGGTTAATACTGTGTGCAGGGGCCACTATTGGGGTTAATACTGTGTGCAGGGGCTACTATTGGGGTTAATACTGTGTGCAGGGGCCACTATTTTGGTTAATACTGTGTGCAGGGGACACTATTGGGGTTAATACTGTGTGCAGGGGACACTATTGGGGTTAATACTGTGTGCAGGGGACACTATTGGGGTTAATAGTGTGTGCAGGGGCCACTATTGGGGTTAATACTGTGTGCAGGGGACACTATTGGGGTTAATACTGTGTGCAGGGGACACTATTGGGGTTAATACTGTGTGCAGGGGACACTATTTGGGTTAATACTGTGTGCAGGAGACACTATTGGGTTAATACTGTGTGCAGGGGACACTATTGGGGTTAATACTGTGTGCAGGGGCCACTGTGGAGAATAATACTGTGTGCAGGGGACACTATTGGGGTTAATAGTGTGTGCAGGGGCCACTATGGGGCATAATACTGTGTGCAGGGGCCACTATGGGGGATAATACTGTGTGCAGGGGACACTATTGGGGTTAATACTGTGTGCAGGGGCCACTATGGGGGATAATACTGTGTGCAGGGGACACTATTGGGGTTAATACTGTGTGCAGGGGCAAGTAAGGGACATAATAGAGTGCGGAGGAGGGGGTCGGTCGAGGTCTTCGGCGTCAGTTGGGATGGGGGGGGGCCATGTCAAAAGTTCGCCACAGGGCCCCGCCATTCCTAGTTACGCCACTGACACTGTCCCTACTGTGACACATGGAGGAGGCTCTGTTATGTTCTGGGACTGCTTTGCTGCATCTGGCAGAGGGGGTCTTGAATCTGTGCAGGGTACAATGAAATCTCAAGACTGTCAAGGGATTCTAGAGAGATCTGTGCTGCCCAGTGTCAGAAAGCTTGGTCTCAGTCACAGGTCCTGGGTCTTGTAACAGGATAATGACCCAAAACACTCAGCTAAAAACACCCAAGAATGGCTAAGAGGAAAACATTGGACTATTCTGAAGTGGCTTCCATGAGCCCTGACCTAAATCCTATTGAGCATCTTTGGAAGGAGATGAAACATGGCGTCTGGAAACGGCCTCTTCACACCCGAGACAACTGGAGCAGTTTGCTCATGAGGAGGGGCCCAAAATCCCTGCTGAGAGGTGCAGAAGTCTCATTGACATGTCTGATCGCAGCGATTGCCTCAAAAGGTGCAACAAAATATTAAGTTACAGGAACCGTCATATCTGTCCAGGCCGTGTCTGAGGTTTATTTATTTTTAAATTCTGTTGAAGCGAAAAAGCAAAGTCTGACTTTCATTTGTTCATTTTCATAGAATTTTTATTTATTATTACTTTTGTCCGATTCCGGTTATTTCTGTGACCATTGTGGGGTTTTCTTTCATTAAATGAGGGGGGGCAACAATTTTGTCCACGTTTGTATAAACCCAACCTAACATCGGCAATTGATGAGAATGAACATTCCTATGAATAATCATTCATCTGATTATAATATGTCCTGGTCGGGCCCATCCATCATCATACAGGCTGGGCCCATGGTTGTCTTCTTAACCCTCGTCTACCTGTGTGCCAAAACAAGAAAAGAAGTAGAGACCAGCAGGGACTGCCGAGTTTCCGTCTCCTGTCCACAGAGCGGAGATCGGGCGCAGGAGTGAACCCGCCCTGAATTTGGAGGCGGTTGTGGATCCATAAATATCACATCTTTTAACCTTTTAATTCCCTCTCAGCTCAGTTTTCTTGGCTGGCCCTTCAAATGGTTCTGGCATGACATCCTCAACGAATGGACGTGATATCATATATAATGAATGCATCGACACCCCTTCTTAAAGGTGTTTGTCACCACAACCCAACATATCAATCCATCCCGCAGATAGATAGGTTAGGGTCACCCGAATCAAACGCTGTTTTCCCCATGTGAATCGTTACCTCCATTGCCGAGATATAGCAGCTTTTTCAATATGCAAATGAACTCTATGGCGCAATGGCAACACCCTATAGCTTATTTTTTCTAGCGATATCTCGGCATAGGAAGCAGCGATTCCCATGGGGAAAACAGCGTTTGACTCAGGTGACCCTAACCTATCTATCTGCACTCCGATTTGGTGTGCTGAGTTGTGATGACAGACGCCCTTTAAGGATGGTAAATCATATCGTGAAATGTTCTATGCACACAAACTAATGAAGGAACTGTGAGACTTTCAGAATGCGACAAACCTTCTGTGAATTACAGATAAGCGGCGTCGACCATTCTTCAGAACAAAGCACCCGGCCAATAAGAAGCGGTGATTTACAGCTCTCCCCGCAGGAAGGCAAACAGACAGAAATGACATTTACCCACAATATATGCAGTTTGCGTTGGGCTATGACAAGCAGATAAATACATGGCGGGATTTCTATCTGCTAACGGCGAGAATTATAACTCAATTAGCCTGAATCAATGTGGGGCGCAGTGTGTAAATTACCCCAGAGATGGGCCCGCACTATATTACACTGTCTGCAAATAATAGTATCTCTTATTTAACATTGAGCCCGTGCAGAAGATGTATACTCGTAACGCACTGGCGGCTCTCTCCAGGACGCAGCGGAGCACAGAGAGCATTAAACAAGTGCACAAGAAGGAGACAGCTCTGACAAGCAAGACAGGGGGGGGGGGGGTATCGGCTCGTTTTAACCCCTTTCACACTAAGGGAAAAAAACGAAAAAAACAAAACAAAGCGGCAATGCAATATATTGCAAGGACCTTCAGCCATGACCGCAGTGTATTAATAGAGCACATGGTATTAAAAGGACTGTCACCGTGAACAGGATTGATCAGTCCAGTAAATGCAATGAACATTGCCAATGGCAGTAAATCTATTACAAGCGACTGGGGCCTTTCTTGAAATATGTCACCCGGTAACACCTACCGCGCTGCCGCCGCTGACTTCTCCCCCCTGCCCGGTTCCTATACACAAATCCCATTCATTGCATTGCATCCTTTTCATTCTGTTAATGGAAGTATGATTTATACGGCCTGTAAGTCATGGTGATGGAGATGATAATGCATCGTGTCTCCGCACCGTACACCTCCATGCTAAAGCCACAGACAATGAGCCAGAAAGTGCTGACAAAGCATAACAAAGGGCAGAAGTCCCAAGGCTTAAAGGGACTCTCCGCCTACACGGTTTAGGTGCTGCCATTCGTTCCTTAATTCGTCTTTGTAGAGTTTGCAGCTTCATTTTTCCGATACAGAGGATTTCCTCTTTATAGCTGGAGTTACATGATAAAATTCTGTCTGTCAATGTCAATGGGAGTGTTAGGGGTTGTCGAAACGCAGCGGTCAGCTATCTCCAGCACTCGCATGTGATGCACTGCCCAATCGGTGAGGATCTGAGTGGTTAGAATCCCACTGATCTGCAAGTTATCCCCTATCCTAACGCCTTTGGAGTTCATCCTCTATTCTCTTATACAATATGGCTGCACTAGGACGCATGCACATCGTACAGTAAAATAGTCTTGATGTGGTGTGTGTTGAAGATTCCTAATTTTACGTTTATCTACTTTCTTTTAAAAATAGCGCCACATCAGTTCGCAGGTTGTGTAACGTATTACAGCTCTGTCCCATTTGCCTAAAAAGGGGTTGCCTAGAGATGAGAAAAACATGGCTG
Source organism: Leptodactylus fuscus (assembly GCF_031893055.1). Lineage (NCBI taxonomy): Eukaryota > Metazoa > Chordata > Amphibia > Anura > Leptodactylidae > Leptodactylus > Leptodactylus fuscus. The sequence goes on from NC_134268.1 coordinate 23,149,908, forward strand.
CTTTCTTAGGCTGAGTTCAGACGGTGTTTTTGGTCCAGAATTTGAGGCGGAGGCCACCTCAGATTCCGAACCAAGAAAAACAGTAGCTGCGACTGGATGCCGGTGCAGTTGTGGTATTCCGCTCCGGATTAGGCCCAAATGAATGGGCCTAGTTGGGAGGGAGTGTCTTCAGGCGGACGTCCGCGGCTGAACCAGCTGCGACATCCACCTGAAGAATGAGCAGGTCTCTTCTTTTTTCCAGGAGCCGGAACGGACCACTCGTGGAAAAAATAAATGACTGGCTCCCATTGATTTCAATGGGAGCTGGGTTTTTTGTCAGGATTTTGAGGCGGATTCCGCCTTAAAATGCTGATCAAAAAACTCTGTATGAACTCAGCCTTGCAGACTACATCACCATGTCTATGGGTTGTGCGTTGTATTGAAGCTCCACTGAAGTGAATGGGATTGAGCTGCAATATCACCCACCATCGGTATCTCGCCTCAGGCGGCAGATTGCTGAGGGGGTGGTGCTGACGCTGGGTTCACACTAGTGCCCAGAGTCCATTCTCAACTTTCCATCTTCTGCATGCAGAAGACGGAAAGCTGTCAGATCGGGTCCCGCCATGAGCGCCGGTGAGCATTTTAAGTGACATATCACAGTCAGGCAGCTTGGGTGCTGAGTGGTCCGCATGCGCAGTGACAGTCAAGCCTAATTTTTTAACTTTGACGGAGGCACCATTTCAATTTTCACCTAAAGCAGCAGAAAAACTAGAATCGGAAATAATGACTCATCACTCATATTTCTCATGTAATACATAGTACTATTTGAGGTTTTAGGCAGGAGTGGAGAAAAATTTGGCAAAGTAAGAATGCTTTGAGAAATAGAAGGGTTAATAGTAATTTTTTGTCAATTAATAAAATGAAGTGAATGAAGAAAAGAGAAATGTAAATCCCATCAGAATTTGGTGTCATCCAGTCTGTCTGGGATTGCATAAAGAGACGGAAGGATTGGAATAAGTCTACATCAACAGCAGTTCTGTGTTTGGTTTTCCAAGATGGCGGGAACAAACTTGATGCCGAAGAGAGGACCAAAATTTAAAAAGGATCTTTCACCACCTTCACCAATTCTAGTTCTTAACATCTGTTAATAGGCTCTGGTCCACTGATTCCAGCACAATTGGAATTTTCTCTCTAGCCCCCACCGTGCCTGAGCAACAAGCGCAATTAGTTTTGATGCCTGATTTGGTATTTAGACTATGGACTGTGAGGGCGGTGTCAGGCAGGGGGTGTGATTCAGAGCTCCAATCAGAGGCAGCCAGTGTCAGAGCTCAGAGTCACACCCCTGCCTGACACCGCCCTTCTGACAGTACAGAGACTAAATAGTATATCAGGCACCAAAACTAACTACACTGATTGCTCAGGAACGGTGGGGACTAGAGAAAAAATTCCAGCTGTGCAGGAATCAGTGGAGCAACAGCAATTAAATGATGCTAACAACTGGAGTTGAATGGGGGGGGGGGGGTGTGAAAGGTTCTCTTTAAGCAGTACTATGGTCTATTTCCTATTGGTTACTATAGAGGGGGCCCCAAGAATGATCTTATCTGGTGGTCCAAAGGAACGTCAGTCGATCACTGCCTCTGTTGCAACCTCTTTATTGTTTACGTGTCCGGACACCGTTTCGAATAGGCCTTGAACATTAAAAGGATGGGCAAACCCTTTTTAAAAAGAAATAAAACATAAAAACATAATATAATAAAAAGAAAAAAAAAACACGCCCATTTAATTAATAATACGCCATAGGTACAACGTAATTTGTGGCCGGGCTGGCTGACTGCGAGCTGCCCTAATAGATAATCATGACGCCCGTTTTTCTGATTTATAGCGTCCACCGCCCTCATTTAATCATTGTACTTTTTAGTTCGGTCGCCACAACAAACAAACTTTATTTCACAGCTGATGGCGCAGACATCCAAGACTTACTGCTGGGCCTTGAACCGCTGTACTGTGACATTAATCTGGAAGTAGAAAGTAGTTTTCAAGGTTCGGTTCATTGTATTATTACCTCTACATATCAAGTTTTTACCAACCTACAGCAAAATATGTGTTTCTAAAACTTGGTATCAAGTTCTCCAAGTGCAAAAAAAAAAAAAGAACTTTCTTATGATCCCCATTAAGATTTGATCCGGACATAAAAATTCTCGTTTCACGTTACAAAATGGGGTATGGATTTAAAGGGAAAGAGCGGGTTTTTTGGTATGTTTTTTTAATTTTTGGGCTTTTGTTTTTCCATGGTTATTCACATATTACAAAAATTCCTTGTGTCACTGGAAAAAATATGGTTGAGCAAATTTACAACACGTTTATAAGGTGTTTTAGACACTGTATAATGCTCAACAAGGAGGTGGACTAGCAGGAATGGGGCGTGGCTTAAATGGTCAGCATCATTTAAGATAACTTAGTATCATTTAATAGAGCATATGATTCTGGACCAAAATGTAATGCACTTTATTTACAAAAATGTTGCCGTTTTCTGCCTAAAACTTTTTGCTGGTAGGGATTTCCCTTCTAATTTGCTGTTCACTCCCTGTTACTAGGGAAGGTCTGTCCATAGATACATCAGGCTTCAGAGGGCTTTATAGTGAGTGGAAGGAAGTGGGACTGTTCTCTCTTCACACAGTGAATGAAAAGGGGATGGCCCGATTCTCCTCACAGCCTCCACAATCTGCACTAGACTGAACATTGTAATCTACGAGATGTGCAGGATAGCACAATGTACAGTGCTGACCATCAAGAGGGGGCTTGTTATCCAGGAATATCAGGACTGGGGCTGGAGACCAGCTACGGTGAAAAAAAACAAAAAAATAAATCATACCTGTCCCGGTGGAGGTCCTCACCACATACATGAGACCACTGAGGCAAATCAGCAGCCACAGGAAAGGAACCGGTGATGTTATTCACATACAGGGACAGCTATGATTTTTTTTTCACCTTCCCCAATTTCCAATGGACTTTAAGATCGCCCCATCAGCGGTATGATTAAGTCAAACACCGTCTTTAGGATGGGCCATAATAAATTTAAAAAATTTTCTCAATCAAGGTAAGAGCGTGGTGGACAAATAGACAAGCTGAAACCTCTACAGCTGCAACAAATTTGTCCTCCGGCAAAAGTTATTGTGAGTAAATGGTTAATGGGGCTGTCCAGGAATTACAGGAAATGTAAAAAATTATACTCCCATATCCCCGGTTATCTTTCTCAACCGTGCTAGGACTCTACTTCCAGGCCAGGGATTCCCAGCATAGGAGGGAAAGGTAACCAGGACTATACAATAGAATACTAGGGACAGGGGAGTATGACCTTTCCTTGTTATATACCGGCCCTGGCCGACCCTGATTTTCCTATAATTCCAGAACAAATCATATAAGACAATATTAGTAAATCTACCCCAAAGAGCGGATGCTTCCTGTTGTGCGGCGGCTCACTTGTCAGCTTCTCTGTGTAGATTGGGACAAGATAAGCAGAGTCATTTCATTATTATTAGAGGGCAGGGAGTCTGAAAGATGTTCTGAACGCTCAGTGCTATACCAAAGACGTCTTAGTGAATGGGTAATGCAGCCTGTGTGACCAAGAAACATGCATATTAATGCCGCCTGTACTGTGACTGCAAATGCCCAGGAGGGCATGGATTTGGCACTGGTATGGCAGCCTGCATAGCCATTGAGTTATGCTTACATTGCTCTCCCTGTTTTCTATATTGTGCCAGTGTAGGTAAAATTTATCACCCCTGGAAGGGGCAACATGGTGGCACAGTGGTCAGCACTGCAGCCTTGCAGCACTGGAGTCCTGGGTTCGAATCCCACCAGGAGCAACATCTGCAAGGAGTTTGTATGTTCTCCCCATGTTTGCGTGGATTTCCTCCCATTGTACAAAGACATACTGATAGGAAAAAAAACAAAACAAAAAAAACATTGTGATCCCTATATGGGGCTCACAATCTACATATAAAAAAAAAAAAAAATTAAAAAAAGAAGAAGAATAAATCACCCCGCAGTCCAAGCTGTTTAGTTCCTTAAAGATTGTCTACTTCAATGGCCCATGTCAGATATCGTAAAACTAAAAAACTCAGCGTGTGTTGAGAGCCGTAAGACACCAGTTGTAGACCATTGGACTAGATCAGAAAAGGAAGTTATTTAATAACACAATTGCAATATGCAAAAATACAGATTAGCGTACACAGTGAGTGTGAACAAGGCTGTAGTTTACTGAAATAAATAATTACTTAAAAAGTTAACAAAAGGAGGATTTTATCGAGAAGCCGCGCCGCCCTTGTCCATGGGTTGTGTCTGGTATTGCAATTCAGGTGAATGGAGCAGAGTTGTAATTCCAGACACGTCCTATGGACAAGAGCGGCGCCATTTCTGAAAAGAGGCGGCCATCCTTTTTTTTTAACTTCATACAATTTATTATAAAAATATCACATCTGTAATAGTTGACTTGAGGTTTGGGTTCAGTTATGCAGTCTGTACGGTGGGATTTACTGAGGACTTGTTCCTCTTTCTTTTCCTTTTCCTCTTCTTTTGCTCAGAAGGAGGTGTTGGTGCTTTTGGTTCATTCTTCTTCTTTTTCTTCAAGCAGCTTAAAGGGTTGGGACCCCCGACACGTTTCCTCTTCTTCCCCCTGCGTTCTGTGGCCTCAGAGACCCCCTGCTCGTCTTTCAAATGCTCAATGTTATGTTTCTGATGTTCTGGAAGCATCTGACCGGCCTGCACAGCCTGGACATGGGCCACCGACTTGGGGGACGGCTTGTCGAGAACAATTGTGTTCTGAATGATGAACATCAGGGGGACGCCTGCTCTTTTTTTGACTTTGGTTGCAAGTTCATGGTCCTAAGTAAGAAAATTCAAAGATGTTTCATAAAGTAAAAAAAGTGCAAAATAAGTAAAATTGAAAATTAAAAGTTGCTATCAAATAGAAAACCCTAAAATTCTGTGATATATAGGGTTATATGAGAGAGGGAGAGAAGCTGAGCTCACTGATATATAGGGTTATATGATAGAGGAGAGAAGCTGAGCTCTGTGATATATAGGGTTATATGATAGAGGAGAGAAGCTGAGCTCTGTGATATATGGGGTTATATGATAGAGGAGAGAAGCTGAGCTCTGTGATATATAGGGTTATATGAGAGAGGGAGAGAAGCTGAGCTCTGTGATATATAGGGTTATATGATAGAGGAGAGAAGCTGAGCTCTGTGATATATAGGGTTATATGATAGAGGAGAGAAGCTGAGCTCTGTGATATATGGGGTTATATGATAGAGGAGAGAAGCTGAGCTCTGTGATATATAGGATTATATGATAGAGGAGAGAAGCTGAGCTCTGTGATATATAGGATTATATGATAGAGGAGAGAAGCTGAGCTCTGTGATATATAGGGTTATATGATAGAGGAGAGAAGCTGAGCTCTGTGATATATAGGGTTATATGATAGAGGAGAGAAGCTGAGCTCTGTGATATATAGGGTTATATGATAGAGGAGAGAAGCTGAGCTCTGTGATATATAGGGTTATATGATAGAGGAGAGAAGCTGAGCTCTGTGATATATGGGGTTATATGATAGAGGAGAGAAGCTGAGCTCTGTGATATATAGGGTTATATGATAGAGGAGAGAAGCTGAGCTCTGTGATATATGGGGTTATATGATAGAGGAGAGAAGCTGAGCTCTGTGATATATAGGGTTATATGGTAGAGGGAGAGAAGCTGAGCTCTGTGATATATAGGGTTATATGATAGAGGGAGAGAAGCTGAGCTGTGTGATATATAGGGTTATATGATAGAGGGAGAGAAGCTGAGCTGTGTGATATGTAGGGCTATATAATAGAGGAGAGAAGCTGAGCTGTGTGATATATAGGGTTATATGATAGAGGGAGAGAAGCTGAGCTGTGTGATATGTAGGGTTATATGATAGAGGAGAGAAGCTGAGCTCTGTGATATATAGGGTTATATGATAGAGGAGAGAAGCTGAGCTCTGTGATATATGGGGTTATATGATAGAGGAGAGAAGCTGAGCTCTGTGATATATATGATTATATGATAGAGGAGAGAAGCTGAGCTCTGTGATATATAGGGTTATATGATAGAGGAGAGAAGCTGAGCTCTGTGATATATGGGGTTATATGATAGAGGGAGAGAAGCTGAGCTGTGTGATATGTAGGGTTATATGATAGAGGAGAGAAGCTGAGCTCAGTGATATATAGGGTTATAAGATAGAGGAGAGAAGCTGAGCTCTGTGATATATAGGGTTATAGGATAGAGGAGAGAAGCTGAGCTCAGTGATATATAGGTTATATGATAGAGGAGAGAAGCTGAGCTCAGTGATATATAGGGTTATATGATAGAGGAGAGAAGCTGAGGTCTGTGATATATAGGGTTATATGATAGAGGAGAGAAGCTGAGCTCTGTGATATATAGGGTTATATGATAGAGGAGAGAAGCTGAGGTCTGTGATATATAGGTTATATGATAGAGGAGAGAAGCTGAGCTCTGTGATATATAGAGTTATATGATAGAGGAGAGAAGCTGAGCTCTGTGATATATAGGGTTATATGATAGAGGAGAGAAGCTGAGCTCCGTAATATATAGGGTTATATGATAGAGGAGAGAATCTGAGGTGTGTGATATATAGGTTATATGATAGAGGAGAGAAGCTGAGCTCTGTGATATATAGGGTTATAGGATAGAGGAGAGAAGCTGAGCTCTGTGATATATAGGGTTATATGATAGAGGAGAGAAGCTAAGCTCTGTGATATACAGGGTTATAGGATAGAGGAGAGAAGCTGAGCTCTGTGATATATAGGGTTATATGATAGAGGAGAGAAGCTGAGCTCTGTGATATATAGGGTTATAGGATAGAGGAGAGAAGCTGAGCTCTGTGATATATAGGTTAGAGTAAATCCTGATAGGAGTTCAATATCACAATCCTGAAAAACCCCTTTAAGCAGACATGTCGCACTCTTAATAGGACACAAGTATATCAGCATCAGCCCTGAAAGACTAAATAACCCGAGGAACAGGTGATCTTCTCCCGTGTCAGCGTCAGATGAGAAGAACTTCATGACCACGTCAGACCCCACGTGCTCTGGGTGACCCTGGCTGGTATAATAGCTAATAAATAAATCATTAGATAGAGAATTCCTTTAAGAAAACTTGTTACATCCTAGAACATTCAGTAACAAGCTTCAGTCTTAGTTGTTGGATCATTAGTAATCCAATTGTGAGGAAGAGCGCGGAAATCTAATCCCAATGCATAGATCAACCGCAAATCTATCATCTGGACTGAGGAGAGCGGCGGACAAGCACAGCCAACTTCAGCCAGAACGCGGAGGCTGGTAGCCAGATCAGAAAGCGGATCGGAGAGTTCATCCAAAATACAGGGGCGCACAAGGTGCAAAGGTGACAACCAACATGGCACCATTACAGCCCCTATTGTATAAAAGCTTTTTTTTTCCTAGGTAGGGGGACTTTAAAGCAATGAGAATTGTCACCCAATTTACCCAAAATGTAAGAAACTATTAGAATTTTTAGAAATGAATATATTTTGCATTTCCAAGAGATTTACAGTTCCCCCATGTCCCCAGGCCCTCCCAATCTGTCTCCCACTAGCAACCAAACTCCGGTCAGGTAACCCAGCAGCGAGTCGCCCTTGCAGTAAATTGTTTTCTCACGGATACCTGGGTGGCGATGAAATAATGGTGCGAGTTGTCATCTGCGACCATGGATAAGAGGCAGGCCGAGCCGCCGACAGGGCTCTGGTAGTGAGCGCAGTGCCGCACCTGAAATCTCTGGGCGATTAGCTTGGCTCCGTACAGCTCCTTCCCCAAGGACTCCAGCTCCTTAATGACACAGCTAAGGAAAAACACAGCCAAGTATTAGGGGTCGTCATATAATAACCGCAGATATCATGCAGAAGTACAAGCGAGTCACCGTCATTATACAGAATGGACGCATAGCTCCGCCATATTGCAATTTAAAGCGGTTGTTTGGGGAACTGATAATTTACCTACCTGGTCGGGGCAAATGCCACATCAGGAGCCACGGGTCATGTGATTGGAAGTGGCACCCCCTCCCTCGATCTCACAGGTCCTGTACCTATGAGATCAGGGGGAAGGATGGAGAGACAGAGCAACCTGGGGGGATGCTGCTTCTGATGTGGCCAGAAGCCCTGGGTCCATCATCACCACCCACCCAGACTAGGTAAGTAAAGTTCAACCCCTTTAAATATGGCTGACCTACCTCGACACCCACAGATCAGCTGCTTGAAGTGGCAAGTGAGTGCACAGGCCCTGTATCAGCTCAGTCCTACTCATGAGAATGGGGCTGAGCCACTATATACTATTAGAGATGAGCGAGTACTGTTCGGATCAGCCGATCCGAACAGCACGCTCCATAGAAATGAATGGATGCACCTGGTACTTCCGCTTTGACGGTGGCCGGCCGCTTAACCCCCCGCGTGCCGGCTACGTCCATTCATTTCTATGCGAGCGTGCTGTTCGGATCGGCTGATCCCAACAGTACTCGCTCATCTCTATATACTATGTATGGTAGTAAATGAACAAATCGCAGTGCTCATCCCAAAAGCCTCTTCGCATGTATAATCTGTGGTCGTCCTAGGTCTGAGACCCCAATGATCTGATACTGATGACCTGTCCTAAGGATAGATCTATAACGAGGACCATAAATGTCCATACAGGTCATTATATACCGCTAGAAAGCGCACAGTGCACTGCATTCAGCCAGTGTCAGCTTTGCAAGTCTGTGCCCCAGTGCAGAGATATTGCTGATGTTAGGCAACAATCTCTCTCGACTGTCAGAAGGGCGGACCCTGGACTGTGAGGAACGCCCCCTTGACTCTTCCATAGACTCGTACTGTCAGGGGGATGCTCCTCATAGAGATCTGCAGCACCAGGAACATTAAAGCGGTCAGTGTTCTAGCAGTATATAATACCGCCGGTATCGGAGGACATGAAAGGGGCTATGCCATGACGTAAGGAAGCAGGGCCTTCCCCTGCAGCGACATAGGCCTGATCGCAGCCGTGCACAATGTAGGCAACACATGTGGTGGGCGGCACTCCTATTCACATTATTGGGAGCACAGACCACCACCCGTTATACCCACATTCAACCTGACCACAAGGGGGTGATGGAGGTCAGGAGCAATGGAATGGCTGCCACAAAACGCGACAGAAGCCACAATAGGGCCAGTGACTGGCTACCACAAAGCATGATAGCGGCAGCGACCATGAAACGTAACAGTGGTAGCGAACAAGCGGCTGCCACAAAACGCGTCAGGCGCAGTGCGCAACCGCTATAGAATGCAACAAAACCAGCGACCAACTGCCACAAAACGCACCAGAACTGGACTGCCACAAAACGCGTCAGGTCCAAAGCTCAACCGCCACAAAACGCACCAGCAATCAACTAATCGGCTGCCACAAAACGCACCAGCAAGGGACCGCCACAAAACGCGTCAGGTCCAAAGCTCAACCGCCACAAAACGCATCAGGTCCAAAGCTCAGCCGCCACAAACCACGACAGCACCAGCGACCAACTGATCAGCTGCCACAAACCGCGACAGTGCCCCCTACTGGTTGGGCCACCACCTCTCTCACCTAGTGGTGCACAGCTGCACCTCCCCCATCAGGTACTTGGGCATCTGCTCCTTGATCTGGATCTGGTTCTTCAGCGCCGCCTGGCAGAAGGTCCCGTCCAGCAGAACCTGGTACGGCTCCCGGAAGCGGAAGTTGTGCTTGTAGAAGCTCAGGTGCTTCTTGGCGTGTTTTTGCCTCTTGATCTTCATAGCGGGCGATTCGGGTCACCCGGTGCCGTGACGTCACTGCACACCCGAGAACCGCTGAGCTCCCGACACGTGGGTGCCGAGTACCGGAATGACGTAACAAGACACGCCCCTTGTGGGCGGAGCCTTTGCGGGTCATGTGATCTGTGGTGATGCGCCTGAAGCCTTTTACAGAGCGGCCGGCATATGGGAGTCACGTGACCTGGGAGAGACTGATCACAGCACGTGACTGTGTGGCACTACAAAGCTCAGCAGTTCTAGAGTGTGCATGTAGTGCTGAGCTGCTTATACTCACTCACTGCATGTGGGGCACATAATAGGCTTACATGGGGCAAATTAGTCACCTAGTAACCAGTGAATGTGGTCATGTGACCTGTCACACAACAGGGGCCAAAATTCTGGAGCCCATGGGGGGGGGGGGGTATTAGTAATGTGACAGTGTGACCTTAGTGCTGTGCGGCCAATGTCACCATGAACCCTACATAGCTGTACCTCCCAATCTGCAGAGGAATGAAACCGCGACAAAATCTGTGTGCGCCGAGAAGCCACACAAGTCACCCCACCCATGTGCTTTTGTGTCTCCGTAGAGGATATTGCCCTCTTAGTGCCACCTTACATTATCATGCCCCTTTGGGCCCCCACATTATAATGCCCCCTTCTTGTGACCCCACTTTGTATTGCACAAAAGAAAACACAAATTAAAAGGCTTGTCTAGGCAAATATGATCAACCCTTTAATGTTTAAATCTGGGGGGGGGGGGGGGAGTGAAAAAGAAAACATACCTGTCCTCGTTGCTTCGGTATCCTTCTGCGCCTCATGCGAAATTAACTGATTATACCAATTCTGTTACGTTACTCTGTCCTGCACTGTGACATCACTGTAGATATTATTCGCTACCTGCTTCACCCCTCTCTGCTCCTGACAGCTTGGTAGCAGGCAGGGGCGAAGTGCACTAGGGGGTTAGAGGAGTATTAGGCTTTTTTTTGTGGATTTTATGTTGCTGGTCACAATAAGGGGCTACTTCTTCGGAGTGGCCTGCTGGGGGAGTAGTATACCAGCTAGGGATAGAAATAGACTTGACAGGCTGATCAGAAGGACCTGCTCTGTCCTGGGGAGCCCCCTGGACCCAGTACAGGTGGTGGGTGACAGAAGGATACTGTCTGTGGTGACCTCCATGCGGGAGAACAACTCCCACCCCATGTATGATCTCAAAGACAAAAGGGAATATAGACACCAAGCAAACCGTAGTGTAGTAATTTTCTAAGAAATTAGATTATGTAACAGAGGAATGACGCTCACCTTGATGGGTTGTGAGCCCAAGTCACAACTCTGAAATCACAATATGAGATAACCAAAAGGCTTCTCTTCAACTGGGGCAGCAATGTTCCTAACACCACACGGGCGTCGAATTATGAAGTATAAAGGACCAGCGAACCAGATTCACAGGTAAGTCCGGTAATGAGGAACTGCGATCTTCACAATAATTGGATATTACGGTTTTATTAATCAACGAACTCACACACACACACACATACCGGATTTACCTGTGAATCTGGTTCGCTGGTCCTTTATACTTCACCCCATGTATGAAACCTTGTTGGCACTTGGTGTCACTTGTAAGTGACCGTCTGCTTCACCCCAAGTATGAGAAGGAGCTATCGCAGGTCGTTCCTTCTAACCGCAATCAGGCTGTATAATCTACATCAGACCAAGCGAAGACACTCCGCACAGAGAACTCAATGATCCTGAGTCTTTTTTTCCTTCTTAGTTGCTATGACTCCTAGAGTATTTTCTATCTGCTAAGAGCTTGTATATGTTCTTTCTTGAATTATATTACTGTATCATCCATGCTGCTGTAACACACTGAATTTCCCCATGGTGGGACTATTAAAGGATTATTTTATCTTATTATATAGTTGTGGGTACAAGGAGGAGGTGGTTGTACTGTTGGAGATACAAGGAGGGGTCCTTTATACAGTTTAGGCGTACTTATGCTGCAAGCCAATGGAACAAACCAGAGGATGTAAGTAGTAGTAGTACATTCTACCAAACACCTCCAGCCCTGCTCCCAGGCTAGACACTGACGAGGGGGGTCTGCGTGGACCTGATGACGGTGGTAGTTGTGGTAGGCGCTGCCAGTTGGACAGGGGTCCTCTCTCACCCTCAGCCACGAGGTGTTGTTCATAAGGGCCTTGATGATAAAGGCAGGAACGAATCACGAGGCAGTGGTTCAGTTTAAGCAAAGTGAACTTTTCTCTGAGGATTGTGTATGTGTCACCATGTGCTGCTTCCTGATGGGGGTAGTAGTCACCATCATTGTTGGTTAATCCCAGGCACAGGAATGCCCCATGTATGGTGGTAATATGGCGCCTTTACCACACTCAAAATAATATGTGACACTCAGCCTCACCCACTGTGAGATATGGGGGGGTCTAAGTAAACTGAAGTCCTAGGACTCAGATACCTGGATGCAGATGGGTCCTCGCTGATGTCTGCTTGTCCTCGAGAGCTATGTCTTCCCTGTCTCAGACCTGTCTTGGGTAGATGGTAACATACCTCCCAACCGTCCCGATTTCCGCGGGACAGTCACGATTTGGGTGACATGTCCCGCGGTCCCGGTTGGAGGGAGGTATGTCCCGATTTCAACTCAGATCTGCGTCCAGAGGACGCAGATCTGAGTTGAACACATATGCGGCTGAAGCAAGGAGCTGACACAGGTCAGCTCCTCGCTTCGCCGCTGTGCGCCTCTCTCCCTGACACATATGCGGCTGAAGCGAGGAGCTGACCTGTGCCGCATATGTGTCAGCAAGAGAGGCGCGCAGAGAGCGGCGAGGGAGCACAGGAGAAGGTAAGTTTAATGTGGAAGTGGAACGTGAAACTGGGGGCAGATGAAGGAGAGGATGGCATGACACTGGGGGCAGAGATGGAGAGGACGGCATGACACTGAGGGCAGATGAAGGAGAGGATGGCATGACACTGGGGGCAGAGATGTGGGGACATGAATCTGGGGGCAGAGATGGAAGGGGGACATGAATCTGGGGGCACAGATGGAAGGGGGACATGAAACTGGGGGCAGATGAAGGGTGTATATGAAACTGGGGGAGAGATAGAGGGGGGACATATAATTTACGGGTGACTGTAGGAGGATTATACTGTGTGCGGGCACATGAAAAATTAACGAGTGGGCGGAGTCAACACAAAAGTGGGCGGGGCTAAATTTTCCGTGGCGCTCTACGTGCGCCGCACATTTTGTCCCTCTTTCAGTTCTTCAAAAGTTGGGAGGTATGTGGTAGGTTCCTGCAGTCTGTCTCCGTCAGGGGCTGCAGAGGAGTTACTCACAGGTCCAATCACAATATCAGCACACACTCAACCTATCCTGAATAATGGTCCTCTAGAGACTCCACCTCTACTTGTGAGCTGTACCAAGCCCTTTAACCAAGAGGGGTAGCCAACCAATGGGAAAAACCATGGAGATACAAACATAGGAGAAGCTGGCAACATATATATATATATATATATATATATATATATATATATATATATATATATATACATAAAACAATGTATATAGCCAGTGGCACAGAAAACAAGAGCATAAAATAAAGGCAATTTAAGCAAATGAGGGCATTATACTGTTGTGGGTCACACAGACGGAACCTTTATCTTGCGACTGACTAGCACACTGATCTCTTCTGGCACGTGCCCACAGTTAAGATGGCGCCCGTCGATCCTGCCCTTCTAGCGATGATGTCACTCCAGCTCTCACTTCCTTTTTCTTTCGCGCATGCTCTCTCTCTCTCTTTCTCCCTGCCGCCTGAGCACATGGCGTGTGTGGAGAGCCGGGCTCAGCGGCCCCGGTCACCGAGGAGACCCCCGTGACATGGACGGACCGGTGAGTGGCCTGTTCTATGGAAGGGACAGAGGACAGGCAGGTGCAGTGGTGGCGGCCTGGGCACTGCTGGGACTTGTAGTTCCATAGATGGAAACAGATCTTGCAGCTTGTAAGACTACAGCTCCCAGCAGACCGTGATGTGTTGTGACTATAAGGACATGCTGGAGGTTGTAGTGCAGCAGCTGGCAGCCATTTCTTGCTGTTTCTGCCGCCCTATTTGACCCCTGTGCTGCCCTATGGGCTGATCCTTGTATTGCACTTGTGTCTGTACTTTGCATTCAATCAGCGGCCATTGTGTCTGATTATTATTCTGGAGCCCCTGGAATATATAAAAGTCTATAAAATTTGCAATCCAGGAGATGCTTTAAGAAGAAATCCTTAAAGGGGATGTGCAGTTATGTATACTCATTCTCTATCCACGAGACAGGAGATGAGTGCTGTAATCTTCCCTGTAGCCCCATAGCAGTGAATGGAGCACCCGTCAGTCTATTGCACTGATCCTCCATTCACAAGGAAACACCCAGCTACCGGACACTTATCCCCTGTGAGACTCCGATCACAAGGAGGCTTAAGGGGACTTAGGTCCCCGTCATCCTGACCACTGGGGTCCTTAGCACATGGCATTCAGTCTGAGCTGCACTACCGAGCACAACCACTATACAGCATGTGGCGCTGTACTTGGTATTCAACAAAGAGGCCACATTGCAATTTTTGTGTCTTTGTATTGGGTCAAAAGGCCTCATAGAACGATAACCCTTATTGGCATCTGTTAAACAGTTAGGGGGTATCGTTCTATGAGGCCTTTTGACCCAATACAAAAACTGCACTGTGGCCTCTTCCTTGGATACCAGTTACAACACCACCCGCTCTATACAGGGCAGAATACAATGCCGGTTTTACATCTGTGCATGCAATAGCTGCTGCAATTTATCATACAGTAGGAAAAAAAAAGTAACTCTGTAAGAAAATGCCAAATAGAGGACAAATCTGTTAGAGAATGGCGCTGCTGCCAGGTCCTTCAGGTCTCCCTTACCAGCCCTATTCGTTTGCTCTGACAGCCCCAGTCTATTATAAAGTAACTGGTGTCCTAGTGTGTGCACGGTTCTGCCCCAGCCTGGTGTGTGTGGTGCGCCCCCCTGCTGTAGGCGATGGCCTCATAGATTTTCTGCACTGGTGCCATGAGGGCATTAGCATGTGCAGGGTATCTGTGAGGGTGTAAGTCACAGCATGGAGCTCACAATAATATTACATATGTGAGAGATTTCATCAAACATGGCGGTGATGTTTCAGGAGGCCGATGCGGTCAGTCGGAGCTTTGGGCAGGGGAGACTCGTAAGTGCTTTGAACTATCCTTGGGGCATTTGCCAGGTTACATATAATTGCTATATGAAGTTCGGGATTCTGTATTGGGTCACATGACATATAGACGAGGCCAGGCAATGATGACAAACTTGCCCTCACTGAATGCACTAGTGACGATTCACTAATCGTACTCATCTGATACTGAGCTAGGCCTCGAGGAGAGAGCACCTCACTGTGCACAACCCTCTGCAAGTCATGCCATTGGTGTAAAAGGGCAGAATACATAGATCAGGACTGACTTATTCTTATTTTACCCCTTAGGAGCAGCCGTCAGAGGATACGAGTCTTCCCATATAAAGGTAAGAAGAGGACTTTTCCTGATTCTGTATTTGGTCACATAACCTAAAGACGAGGCCGGGCAATGACGACAAACTTGCCCTCACTGAATGCGCTAGTGACGATTCACTAATCGTACTCATCTGATACTGAGCTAGGCCTCGAACAAAGACACCTCTCTGTATGTCATGTCATTGCTGTAATAAGACAGGATACATAGATCATGGCTGACTTATCTTTATTTAACCCCTTAGGAGCAGTCGTCAGAGGACAAGAGTCTTCCCATCAGAAGGTAAGAATAGGACGTTGCTTATAGATGTCTAAACTGGAGCGTCTTGATCAGGCGAGGATGTCACACTTGCCCTCACTGAGAGCTGTGCTCGGTTATGAGACCGTCACCGTACTCATTACTATCTGAGCTTGATCTGGACGCAGTAATATGGTATACATAGATATAGTGTATAGACAGATCTTATTGGCTTAGTTGTAGCGAGATGACGTCTGTAGGTTGTGCCGCATTTCACTCCCTCAAATAAAAACCAGATGTGAAGATTTTGGGTTTTACATTTGTTAGTAATGGTTATATTTGGAATTAGAGGGGTACTCCTTTAATAATGTGACCTCTATGACCCCCCACAATGTAGATGTAGTGCTGCAACGGGTGTCATATGGGTGACCGTATTAACAATGACCTTTTACTTTGTAGGTAAAATGTGGGGCAATTGAGAAGATCAGCAGATACCTCTAAGAAGTTTTCGACCTCAAAAGTAAGTGTTTTGTTTTTTTACTAATTTATTTGCGCAAATCAAACGGCCTTGTCCATAGTTCTATCTTCTTGGCTGTGCCTCGTATTTCTGCTCAGTCCCTCAATTCAGTAGGACTGTGCTGCAATCACCAGGCACAGCCACCAAAAATATGGCACTGCAACTGCTAAGGAGATGCAGAAGACACTGGAGTCAGGCGATCGTCTGGGATCATTGATATTTTCACTGTTATTAGGTTCCCAATTCTGTATTTGGTCACATGACTAGACGAGGCCGGGCAATGATGACAAACTTGCCCTCACTGAATGCACTAGTGACGATTCACTAATCGTACTCATCTGATACTGAGCTAGGCCTCGAACAAAGTCAACCCTCTGTATGTCATGTCATTGCTGTAATAAGTCAGGATACATAGATCAGGGCTGACTTATCTTTATTTAACCCCTTAGGAGCAGTCGTCAGAGGACAAGAGTCTTCCCATCAGAAGGTAAGAATAGAACTTTGGTTATAGAAATGTAAATTGGAGCGTCTCGATCAGGCGAGGATGTCACACTTGCCCTCACTGAGAGCTGTGCTCGGTTATGAGACCGTCACCGTACTCATTACTATCTGAGCTTGATCTGGACTCACTAATAGATTATGTATAGGTGATAATTTAACTTATAATCTTACTGGTTTAGCTGACAACAGCTGATCAGTAAGGGTGCCAACACCAATCTGATGGTGATGACTTATCCTAAGTCCTGAAACTCGGAGAACCCCTTTCAGTGCAGCATCCAAGGTGTCATCTATTGCCATCCATATGTTCCTATATTCACAATACTGTCTTTTCTTCTTAGGTGAAATATAGAACGGTTCAGAAGACTTGCAAATGCTGCTAAGAAGTTTATGCAAAAGTAAGTTTTTGGGATTTTACTTTATTCCTATCAATAGAGACGGAGTTGTCCGGAGAACGTGTTGTATGTGCATGGCTATGCCTGGTATTGCAGCTCAGACCCTTAATTCAATAGGATTAAGTCTGGTCTTACACAGCCGTAATGTAAGTCCGCAATTGAGGGTTTTCAATAGCGGACACATTATACTCAATGCGGCCTCTTACACCACCGGCTATTTTATCCGTGGTGTGGCCAGGCCACAACCGTGGTCCACAATTTATACAACATGGCCGTGAATTGCGGCACTGCACGGATTCGCCCATAGAACTCTATGGGCGAGTGCGGCAGAATACGGACGTCTGCGGAGTCTATGCTGATGATCAGCAACTTGCAGACCGTACATTCAATACGGTCGTGTAAGACCAGCCTAAGCTGCAATACCAGATACTGCCACTAACTAAAATATGGAGCTGTGCTTGGTAAGCAATGAAGGCTGTACAGCGCTTACACAAGTCAGCTGATCAGGGGGATCTGGAGAGTCGGACCCCCTCTGATCTGATATTGATGTCTATCCTAACAATAGACAATCCGTTTTTGATAATTGGGGGGGGGGGGGGGGGGTCAGGTCTGTGTCTTGTATCTCACATGGGACCTATTAGTTTGTATCAATAGCTCATTTTTGGTCACATGACCTAAAGACAAGGCCGGGCAATGATGACAAACTTGCCCTCACTGAATGCACTAGTGACGATTCACTAATCCTACTCATCTGATACTGAGCTAGGCCTCGAGGAGAGAGCACCTCACTGTGCACAACCCTCTGTATGTCATGTCATTGCTATAAGAAGGCAGAATACATAGATCAGGACTGACGTAGTCTTATTTAACCCCTTAGGAGCAGCCGTCAGAGGACACGAGTCTTCCCATATAAAGGTAAGAATAGGACTTTTCCTGATTCTGTATTTGGTCACATGACATAAAGACGAGGCCGGGCAATGACGACAAACTTGCCCTCACTGAATGCACTAGTGACGATTCACTAATCGTACTCATCTGATACTGAGCTAGGCCTCGAACAAAGACATCTCTCCGTATGTCATGTCATTGCTGTAAAAAGATAGAATACATAGATCATGGCTGACTTACCTTTATTTAACCCCTTAGGAGCAGTCGTCAGAGGACAAGAGTCTTCCCATCAGAAGGTAAGAATAGGACTTTGGTTATAGAAATGTAAATTGGAGCGTCTCGATCAGGCGAGGATGTCACACTTGCCCTCACTGAGAGCCGTGCTCGGTTATGAGACCGTCACCGTACTCATTACTATCTGAGCTTGATCTGGACTCACTAATATATTATGTATAGGTGATAATTTAACTTATAATCTTACTGGTTTAGCTGACAACAGCTGATCAGTAAGGGTGCCAACACCAATCTGATGGTGATGACTTATCCTAAGTCCTGAAACTCGGAGAACCCCTTTCAGTGCAGCATCCAAGGTGTCATCAATTGCCATCCATATGTTCCTATATTCACAATACTGTCTTTTCTTCTTAGGTGAAATGTAGAACGGTTCAGAAGACTTGCAAATGCTGCTAAGAAGTTTATGCAAAAGTAAGTTTTTGGGATTTTACTTTATTCCTATCAATAGAGACGGAGTTGTCCGGAGAACGTGTTGTATGTGCATGGCTATGCCTGGTATTGCAGCTCAGACCCTTAATTCAATAGGATTAAGGTTGGTCTTACACGGCCGTAATGTAAGTCCTCTTACACCACTGGATATTTTATCCGTGGTGTGGCCAGGCCACAACCGTGGTCCACAATTTATACAACATGGCCGTGAATTGCGGCACTGCACGGACTCGCCCATAGAACTCTATAGGCGAGTGCGGCAGGACATGGACGTCTGCGGAGTCTATGCTGATGATCAGCAACTTGCGGACCGTACATTCAATACGGTCATGTAAGACCAGCCTAAGCCGCAATACCAGATACTGCCACTAACTAAAATATGGAGCTGTGCTTGGTAAGCAATGAAGGCTGTGCAGCGCTTACACAAGTCAGCTGATCAGGGGGATCTGGAGAGTCGGACCCCCTCTGATCTGATATTGATGTCTATTCTAACAATAGACAATCCGTTTTTGATAATTGGGGGGGGGGGGTCAGGTCTGTGTCTTGTATCTCACATGGGACCTATTAGTTTGTATCAATAGCTCATTTTTGGTCACATGACCTAAAGACAAGGCCAGGCAATGATGACAAACTTGCCCTCACTGAATGCACTAGTGACGATTCACTAATCGTACTCATCTGATACTGAGCTAGGCCTCGAGGAGAGAGCACCTCACTGTGCACAACCCTCTGTATGTCATATCATTGCTATAAGAAGGCAGAATACATAGATCAGGACTGACTTAGTCTTATTTAACCCCTTAGGAGCAGCCGTCAGAGGACACGAGTCTTCCCATATAAAGGTAAGAATAGGACTTTTCCTGATTCTGTATTTGGTCACATGACATAAAGACGAGGCCGGGCAATGACGACAAACTTGCCCT
This sequence comes from Leptodactylus fuscus, assembly GCF_031893055.1. NCBI lineage: Eukaryota > Metazoa > Chordata > Amphibia > Anura > Leptodactylidae > Leptodactylus > Leptodactylus fuscus. Next base: position 23,169,455 of record NC_134268.1, read on the forward strand.
CACTGAATGCACTAGTGACGATTCACTAATCGTACTCATCTGATACTGAGCTAGGCCTCGAACAAAGACATCTCTCCGTATGTCATGTCATTGCTGTGAAAAGATAAATACATAGATCATGGCTGACTTATCTTTATTTAACCCCTTAGGAGCAGTCGTCAGAGGACAAGAGTCTTCCCATCAGAAGGTAAGAATAGAACTTTGGTTATAGAAATGTAAATTGGAGCGTCTCGATCAGGCGAGGATGTCACACTTGCCCTCACTGAGAGCTGTGCTCGGTTATGAGACCGTCACCGTACTCATTACTATCTGAGCTTGATCTGGACACCTTATTATATAATATATAGATGAGAATGTGGTGTATAGGTATCAGCACTTGTAGGGTTAATCGTTCATCCAACGTGCAAGGTTCCTAATATTTTACAATGATTTTTTGTTACAGGGACAAGCTGTGAGAAGACGTGTACAAGCTGACAAATACTCTGCAATACCTAATAAATCCTTTATGCGATCTTTCTGCTGCATCACTTCTGATTCTGTTCACATTTACATGAAAGTCTTTGTTTAGCTTTTTCTCTTCTGGTACAAAACTGACGACCGGACCCCTGTTTGATGCCTTTATTAAAGGGGTTTCCCATGACAAACAGGTATGTGACTGGTGGTGGTCTGACTGCTGGGACTGTAATATGGTTCCCAATCCTTCCATTCTGGAGGCAATCCAATAGAGTCGTGGTCATGTATGGGCCTCATGGCTGCATGTAATGTTTATGGGACTGACATAGTGGAGCCATAAACTTTCCATGTAGCAGTAGGGAGCATGTGTGACCACTCTGAGCACCCTCTAGGTTTTGCTTGACTGAGACTCTGTCTTCCTAATTACATCATGGAAGACAGACTTGCACATTCTCAGTGAGCGCCCTCTATTGGTGTGCATACTTGAGGCACTGGCATCCTAATTACATCATGGAAGTCAGATTTGCATATCCTTCCTACACTCTGAAACGGGTGGTGGGGGTTGGTTTTTGGCCCCTTCTGTCCAGATTTTCCAATGTACAACAATGAGCTCCTTTCTGGGATTGCTGTGCATTTGCTTAAAGTGGTTGCTCTATTAGCATAAGGTATCTTCTATCCATAGGATGGGTATCTGGACACCAACTGATGACAAAACCAAATCTACCCTCCCCCTTAAATAGCAGTATGTTCCTTTAGGGAATAAATGCAGTGAACAAGTATCTGTACCCCTTCGCTCTTGATTGTGGGACTCACAGCGATCAGACATGTCACCTATTACTCGGCTAAGTGAGACGTTATGAATGATCAACCCCTTTAAGCAGTGAGCACATTCAGATTCCCAGTCCGAGCTCTCCCTATATTATACAATGTATTGGCTACAGCCTACGGTAACCCCGCTCTTCTGTAAGACATCAGTTGTTTCCTACGTGTTGTGAATCCCCCTCTCTAGTAAATGTCTCTGCAGTTGTTAGTGTCTGCCCGTCCACCATCACGGCTGCTGATATTCTACCTTTTATAGGAACAGCAGGAGGGGACATTTAGGAAATGTGTTTTCCTGGTGAGCAGAACACTTCACTTACTCTCATATCATTATCTCTGCAGCGCCCCGGGTGCCCCGGACCGTCCTATATAAATGATACACCATCTATATCATGTCTTTCCTCCCCCATAGGATGGGTTTATGTAGTGCTACATACGGTGAAATTCCATTAGGCCGGCGTAGATTGTAAGGTCACAGGAAATGTTTGTGAAGGTGGACACATTAATACACATGGTATAATACGAGACATGTTGCAGGAGACTTGTTCAGCATGGGGCTGAATATAACCCACACACAAGTGACTGTGGCCGAAATTACAATAAAGATTGTATAATGTCAATGCAACAGGCACTATGTGACCCCAGTCTTAGGTTACGTTCAGTCGGCTATAGTGGTTTCTAACATCTGGATAACAATTGCAAATCCTGTCCTGACCGTGAGTCTAATAATCTGAAATTGTTGCATCATAGGGATCTGAAACAAATTGGAGTCCCGGTAATGGTCTACATTATATGGGGCACTATTCATAAATGAATACTACAAATGACTATAAGAAACTTTGTAATATAACTTATTAAAGCAATCTGTTTCTTTCTCCACTTATTACTGAGTTGCATTATACATATATGTCTATGGAGACGGGAGGGATATACAAATAACTGCGGCTGCTACACTGTGGGTCCAGGAACTCTTCTTAATTTCACTATAAGGGAGCATTCACACGGCGTAACGTCCCGCGAGATTTGGCACGTGTACGCCGCGTGACCCTTTGCGTGCCGTACACGCTCCCATTCATTTCAATGGGAGAGGGGAGCGTATGCGCCGCGCTAGTTTGCGGCCGTGAATAAATGCACGGCCGCAAACTAGCGCGGCGCATACGCTCCCCGCTCCTATTGAAATGAATGGGAGCGTGTACGGCACGCAAAGGGTCACGCGGCGTACACGTGCCAAATCTCGCGGGACGTTACGCCGTGTGAATGCTCCCTAAGACTCCACTATATGGATTGAGCCAATATATCTGCTGGCAGAGTCTTCCTCTCCCTCCTCTCTCCATAGACTTCTATGTAAAAAGTAGTCTGATAACTGGAGAAAGAAACAGATTTCTTTTAAAGGGATTCTACTAGAGATGAGTGAACACTGTTTGGATCAGCTGATCCGAACAGCACGCTCCCATAGAAATGAATGGAAGCACCTGGCACGCAGACTTAGCCGTCGGCCGGCCGCTTAAACCCCCCGGCGCGCCGGCCACTTCCATTCATTTCTATGGGAGCGTGCTGTTCCGAACAGTGTTCGCTCATCTCTAGATTCTATTATTAAAACAAAAAATTTTCTAATTACCACATCCAAATAGCCTTAAGAAAGGCTATTTGTCTCCTGCCCTGATCAGTTGGCTCCGGCCCGCCGTTCGGTAGAAATACCATTTTTTACCGGTATGCAAATGAGTTTTCTTGCAGCATTGGGGGCGGGCCCCAGCGCTCAAGCAGCAGTGAGGACGTCCCCAATGCTGCTAGAGAACTCTCTCCAGCGATGTTTCCATCTTCAGCTGCAACCACCTCTTCCGTCTCGATCCGAACGCCTGCGCAGTCGGCTCTGTCAGTGAGACACAAGCGGAGCCAAGTGAGCATGCCGGCTGGCGGCCATTTTTGTGAGGTCGCTCGCTCCTGTAGCTCTAAGGCGAACTACAGGAGCGTACAAGCAGTCAACGATGGAAACAAACGCAGTTGATAATGGTGACACAGTCAAAGATTTCGATGAACATGGCCCATGATGGAGAGAAACTTGATGATGATGATGATGGACACAGTTAAACTTGAATTAACACAATTAATGGTGGAGATATATATATTCATTAGTTATAGCTGTAATAGCTTTGGTCTAAGGTTCTCGGACTGATCACCTTGTCTTGGGCTTAAGAAATTTTTTCCCTGCGACACAAAATTGACAGAACATGTCCAGGTTTTTTGCCTTCTGGAGCAACAGCTTAGGTTTAGGTATAATTACATTTAATAAATCATGTTTATAAATTATTAATCTTTCTCTGTCTCATTATGATATAGCACTTAGGGAGTTGTGCATATTGGTTCTCACTGTTACAAACCATGACTATTAACATATAAATCAGAGCAGGAATATAATGGAGGTAGTTCAATGGCTCATAGAAAATTGTTTCTACTCAGTGGTGTCACTAGAATGGTGGGGCCCTCTCAACAACTTTTGACATGGGGCAACCCCCATGACCGATGCCGAAGACTCTGAGCAAATCCCCCCCCCCCCCAACCGCATTCCTGCACACTCTATTATGCCCCATAGTGGCCTCTGCATATACTATTATCCCCCATAGTGGCCCTGCACACAGTATTATCCCCCATAGTGGCCCCTGCACACAGTATTATCCCCCATAGTGGCCTCTGCATATACTATTATGCCCCATAGTGGCCCCTGCACACAGTATTATGCCCCATAGTGGCCTCTGCATATACTATTATGCCCCATAGTGGCCCTACACACAGTATTATGCCCCATAGCGGCCCCTGCACACAGTATTATGCCCCATAGTGGCCTCTGCATATACTATTATGCCCCATAGTGGCCCCTGCACACAGTATTATGCCCCATAGTGGCCCTGCACACAGTATTATGCCCCATAGTGGCCCCTGCACACAGTATTATGCCCCATAGTGGCCCCTGCACACAGTATTATGCCCCATAGTGGCCCCTGCACACAGTATTATGCCCCATAGTGGCCCCTGCACACAGTATTATGCCCCACAGTGGCCCTTGCACACAGTATTATGCCCCATGCTGGCCCCTGTACACAGTATTATCCCCCATAATGGTCCCTGCACACAGTATTATGTCCCCATAGTGGCCCCTGCACACAGTATTATGTCCCCATAGTGGCCCCTGCACACAGTATTATGCCCCATAGTGGCCCCTGCACACAGTATTATGCCCCATGCTGGCCCCTGTACACAGTATTATCCCACATTGTGGTCCCTGCACATAGTATTATGCCCCATAGTGACCCCTGCACACAGTATTATGCCCCATAGTGACCCCTGCACACAGTATTATGCCCCATAGTGGCCCCTGCACACAGTATTATCCCCCATAGTGACCCCTGCACACAGTATTATGCCCCATAGTGACCCCTGCACACAGTATTATGCCCCATAGTGGCCCCTGCACACAGTATTATCCCCCATAGTGACCCCTGCACACAGTATTATGCCCCATAGTGACCCCTGCACATACTATTATGCCCCATAATGGCCCCTGCACATACTATTATGCCCCATAGTGGCCCCTGCACACAGTATTATGCCCCATAGTGGCCCCTGCACACAGTATTATACCCCATAGTGGCCCCTGCACACAGTATTATGCCCCATAGTGATCCCTGCAAATACTATTATGCTCATAGTGACCCCTGCACAATGTAATATGCCCCATTGTGGACATCCATGAACAATTTTTATACTATAGAGTACAATAATTGGAGACCAAGAGGGGATACCAACATAAAAAACACAGTTACATACTTACCCTTGGCTCCGCTGCACTCCTTGGTAGTGTCAGCAATCTTCAATGACGTCCGGGATGTCACATGACCCGGGACGCAGGCGCCGGCATGTGACGTCAGGGACGTCACAGAAGTAGGTCCGGAGAGGAAAGTAACAATGTTTTTTATGTTCTCTTACCTCTCCTGGGCCTTTAATCATTATACATGGGGGTTTGAAAAGACCCCCGAATAAAATAGTGTTTGTGGGGCCGGGGCTCCTGCCAGGATCGGTAAGTAAATAGGGCCCGTTAATTAACGGCCTATTAAGAAAAAAAAATGCTGTAGCGGCTGTCACCGGGCCCTGTTTCTACTTATGATTATGTCATTTTAACATACTATACAATATCAGACAATTGGCTTTTCCCACTCACACTGTTAGTGACTAGAGATGAGCGAACACTATTCGAAACAGCCGTTTCGAATAGCACGCTCCCATAGAAATGAATGGAAGTGGCCGGCCGCTTGACCCCCCGCGTGCCGACTACGTCTATTCATTTCTATGAGAGCGTGCTATTCGACATGGCTGTTTCGAATAGTGTTCGCTCATCTCTAATAGTAACCACACTGCTATAGACTATATTAAAACTATCGTTATTAAAGGGGTTGTTCGGTCCCAAATCAAAATTCATACTAGTGACCTATCCTAATGACCTAAACTCAGACCCCACACAGATCAGCTCTTCTAGGAATCTCCTGCTAGTAGATGGGCAGCCCTTGTATAGGAGAGGCGCTGCACATGTCACCCATCCACTAGAGACTTCTAGAACAGATGATCTGTACGGGTTCCGAGTGTAGGTCATTAATACGACCTCATGTAAACAACATGGCGGAATGGGATTGCTTTGGTGGTTCTCAGCGAGCCCTGTACAGATGTAACCAATCCGCTGTGTGTGAATATAACCAGAATGCTACAGTCCTCATACCGCAGCATTAGTATTTTCTAGCGCCGAATGATATTAAGGCTAAACATCAATATGCCTCATGTTGCAGATGTCTAATAGCTCCCGCCTGGAGGGATGGCTCTAACAAGTCAATATCCAGTAGTATTCCTATTAATGTCTTGTTCTTGCAACGGGGCTTGTACGCCATAGTAATAGTCATTGCTCAGTATTTCTGTATAACAGGAGGATAGGTCAAACTGTTTGACCTGTCCGTGACTTCTCCGATGATGCATTGGCTTATTCCAATGACTAGAGGTGCTGAGTTGCCTTTGCTAGTAATAGCTATAACTCATGCTATCTGTACTGCGGGGTGTATAGACATAGGTATTGTAACTTATTTATATCACAGAGATGTTCTATTTAGGCTCTGTTCACATGATGAGTTTTTGACATGCTTATAACATATACTGTAGATATAAACATATCCATAGGGATCACTTCACCCGCCTTAAAGGGAGTGTCACCAGAACCCAACACTTAAATTCATCCTTGCAGATAGATAGGTTAGGATCACCTGAATCAAACATTGCTTTCCCCTTGTGAATCGCTGCCTCCATTGCTGGGATATCATCATTTTGTCCATATGCAAATGAGCTCTTTGGAGCAACAAGGGCGGTATCACTATTGCATAAAGAGGAAAGTGACAACGCCCTCTTTGCACCAAAGCGCTCATTTGCTAAATTTGCAATATTATATTGATGAGTGTGGCCGCTTCACTACTTACCCAACACAGTGCCACACAAGGTACAGTGGCTGAACTTGGTATTGCAACACAATCCCATCTGTTAGAATGAGACTGTGCTGCAGCACACCTTGGGACCAGTCACATTCTTATCAACTCTCTCGGAATGACCCAGAGGCTCCAGAAATAAGGTGAGACCTCACAGACCCCAACAGATGTCTATTAACTAGGCAATATTGGTGCGTTATGTTCCAGTTGTGTCACCAAAATGGGTGTAGTCGGCATATTTCCATACTCATGTCACAAAAAGAGGTATGGCACCCTCCTCCCAAATGGACACAGTCTTGCAGGAAGGGGACGTGGCCACTACACTACAATGTGCTGTCCCCTCCTGAAGCACTGCCAGCCAATGGTGGCAAATATGACCAATGGACGTAATTAGAGATGAGCGAATAGTATTCAAAACACTAGTTTCGGATACCTCGCTCCCATAGGAATGAATGGAAGCAGCCGAATACCATGGGGTTAAGTGCCAGCTGTGCGCCGGCCGCTTCCATTCATTCCTATGGAGCGAGGTATTCGAAACTAATGTTATTAGTTTAAGAAGAAGTAATTTTGTATGTGTTTGTTTGGAGGGGTGTAAAATATACTTCGTGTTGGCTATAAAAAGGGGGTCATAAACTGTGTGGGGGCCAGAAAAAGTGGATTCTATACCATGTGCTGGACCAGAAAAAGGGAGTCATATAACCTGTGGGAGGCCAAAAAAAAGGGGGTTGTATATCGTGTGGGGGCCAAAAATAGGGGGGGGGTGTTATCCTAATTGGGGGCCAAATAAGGGGATTTATTGATCTGCCAATGTGGGGTCATGTCCTAAATAGAAGGGGGGGGACTTCATGCAATCAAAGATAGCTGGGTTGTATCTTTTTTTAGGGGGGGGGGGGCACCTTTCTATAGTTCCCCTCAGGCAGCAGAGAGGCTAGGTTCACCCCTGCCCTGAGGATCATGTTAGGGCTAATTCACGCGGGGTTACGCGTGAACATATTCCGTCGTGGCTGCCACGGATTAGGTCCAAATGAATGGGCCTAGTCGGGAGGGTGGTGTCGCGAGGTGGACGCCGCGGCTGAATCAGCTGTGGAATCCGCCTGAAGAAAGGGTGGGTCGCTTCTTTTTTTCCGTGAGAGGTTTGTTCAAAGGACCAGCTCCCATTAATTTGTTTTGTTCAATGGGAGGCGGCAAGATTTTGACGTGGACTCCGCGTCAAAATCCTGCCGCGTGTGAATTAGCCCTTATGTCTCCTTTTAACATGCCCGCATACTCTGGGCCTATAAATCCTCCATCCCCCGTAGGAGTGAGCAGGTATGAGCCGAGATTTGGATTGCCTACTTATCCCATCCATTCTCTCCTATTTATTATGTCCATTCATTTTTTCGATTACTATTATTTTCACCCGTTTGACAGGACACCGGGGCGGATCTGTCATCTGAATATGCTGCCCTTACATACATCGACATATTCCGCTGACAGATCCTCTTTAAAACGATCTAGATAAACCTCGCTTATAACCGGGCGATATTTCAGCAGCAATGAATGAACGCGCGGCGTTACCATTGTCTAGTCCTAAACAGATTACCGCCGGCAGATAAATAAGCGTCTATGGGAGCCATATACATTTCACAGCAAGCAAGCGACACTGAAAGAAGCTGGAAACTAGAAGGATGGCCATGTCTATTTTGCATTAGAGACCAGGAGAGGAGAATGTAATTTATTTTCCTGGGTGTCAATGGGCCATGACATTATGGGAGTCTGTCTCTTTGTAGCTATGATTGGTATGGTGCTATGTAGTTTATCATTATGGATTGGTTATACAGTCGAGCTGGCGCAGCGAGAAATATAATTTGTCTAGCTTCAAATAATAAAATATGGAACCTGGCGCGGCGCTGCGCTGTCAATATTAGGCAGAAAATGTATTGAGGGCTGTAAAGATTATTTTCAGGATTTCTCCGAGTAATAATACTAATGACTGCCGCAGGGCTTGTACATGTGTTACCAAAAAAAAACGGATTGGGGGGGGGGGGGGGGCGACGTAGCGGATCAATACAGGGCCCGGAGTGAAGGGGTTAACCGTGTGTGGTTAATACGCCACATAAGCTTCATGGATCACACTGATCCCAACTTCACATATTTGTCTAAATCCATGTGATGCCTTAAGCTTACGGTTGCTCCCCACCTTATCCTGACATAGCGGCAGTATATCTGCGCGGTGATTTCATTTCTTGTAAATCCCCCGGGTATTATATGGAACGCTATAATCTATAGAGCTATATATCTCACGGAAAACAAGACATTCCACGCTTTACAATGGTAGCCATGATATATTTTTTCAGGATAGGTTACCTTTGCCACGGGTTTTTAGATTTATTCTGTTTTGTTCTGTTCGGGACGTATTAATGTTTATAGGAAATGATCCATTGTGCGGTGGCAGAAAACGGAATCGATTGAAGCGATGGGCAAAACAACAAACGCAGGGATGAAAATCCTTAAAAGGGGGTTTCTAGATTTAATGAAAGTAGGATTTCGGCAACTTTCTAGCAGACTTCAAAATTTCGGATGCCAATCACAAAAATCGATATTTTCTAGATTTCTGTTTGCTGTCAGTGAATGGAAACCTATAAGGGGGTGGTCGTGATAACCTGCGTGCAACCCTGATCCAAGCTCCCTGAGGGTGGGTTCACACCATCACCCCATCTCTGTTTTGCAGGTTTCCGTTTCTTGCCCGAGAAACTGGACAGGAGACAGAGACCGGCAGGCAGTTTGCAAACCAATTCATTTGAATGGGTTTGAAAAGTGTCCGCCTGTGAGCGTCTTCTGCTCTCCGTTTTTTTTTAACCGGACACAAAGTCGGACATGCAGGACTTTGTGTCCGGTTAAAAAAAACGGTTTTGTCGCAGAGAGCAGAAGATGCTCACGGGTGATCACACTGAATGCCGGGTTTCCGCCTCCTGTCGGCAGAAGACGGAAACCTCAAAACGGAGATCGGAGACCAAGTATATGTTAGACCTCATGCACACTACTGAGTGACATCCGGTGAGGAGTAGAATTTGCAGCGGAATGAAGTCAGAGTGATATCTGAGCATCATCGGAGTATATTCCATGATGCACTTACCTCTATGAGGGCGTCTGATCCAATCTGCTCTGATGACATGGAGCAGGATAGGACCTGCTCTATTTTCATCATGATGCAACGTCCCGGACTACTGGACATCCCCTCAGAGGAGCATCAGATGGGACACTCGGATCTGTGCATGGAGCCTTAGACCTGGACTTCATTACTATGCACCAGATTGTGTTTATTCCAGTGGGATTAAAGGGGTGGTCCAGGAATTTCATACCAATGGCCTAAATAGCTGATTGGAAGAGGGATGACACACATTCCCCTCATCGAGAAGCTGTTCAGGGTCGCTCCAGCCGCTCTGTGCTTTGTATAGTGGTCCCGTGCCAGTAATGCAGCCAGGATCCATTAAACTAGAGCCAACTGTGTATAATATGGGTGTCAGAAGTGGGCCAATACAGTTGACTGGTGCGAGGTTCCCCATCAATCATCATAAGCCATAAAAACGAAATTCCTGGACAACCCCTGTAACTGTGACTGTTCATACCGCATTATACCTCGCGGGGGGAATGTTATTCTGTGTGGGGGCTACTGAGGAGGAGTTATTCTGTTATACTGTGTGAGTACTACCATGGAGCATGGTGAGGTGTGGGGGCCACAAGGAGTCATTATAATGCGTGGGATCCACCAATGGGGATGTTGTTCTATGTGGGTGTCACGGGAAAATTACTGTATGGGTACTACAATTGTGCATGGTAATGTGTGGGGGTCGCAAGGAAGCATTATAATGTATGGGATCCACTGTGCGGGTGTCATGTGAGAGTTACTGTATGAGTGCTACAATGGTGGGAGTCATGAGTGGGCATTATACGATCTTAGGCCATTAATGGGAGATTATACTTTTTTGGGGAAGCAAAGAGACTTAGCGGAATTGGTCAGGGTCAAAAATTTGCCCTTTTTTCTGTCAACCAAAAGTTGCATGGTGTGGTAGTTGTGTGCAGATCCTCTAACTGCAAAGTATTGTACACATCGTATAACTGCAACCGCTAAGCCTTGTACTGTAACCAGCAAGCACTGCGCCTCCTGTTGGAGTTAAAGGGGCTCTATCAGCAAAATTATGCTAATAGAGCCCCACATATGCGTGAATAGGCTTTAAAAAGGCTATTCAGGCACCGTAAATGTTACATTAAATCCCGATCCCTTTTTTAAATAAAAGTATTAAAACATATATGCAAAACTTAGCTATCGTGCACCATGGGCGGGGATAAACGATGCGACGTCATCTTCGGGCACACCTGCCTCTTCTGTCTTCTTGGAGTAACGCCCTCTAGTTCCGTGTCGTCCGGCGTCTTCTCTTCAAATCCCGCGCCTGCGTAGTAGCGCTTCCCTCCGAAGCGCTACTGCACAGGCTCACTCAGAGGGAAGCGCTACTACGCAGGCGCGGGATTTGAAAAAGATAAAACCATACTCCCCTGTCTCCAGTGCTCTGGGGTCTCCCATTGCAGTGCGGTCCTGCTGCTTCAGTGTTTTATTCTGGCGAAAGTCCCTGCTGATCTGTGATGTCCCGTAACCCTTTCCTTAAGCCGCTAAGGCCGTTTATTGACCTCAGTCGTCACTTGCATCAGGGACCTCTGCCGGAAGAAAACCTGGAGCTGCAGGACTGGACTGCGTTGGAGGACTGGGGGGTATGTTTTTTTTCACCTTTCCCAGCCTCATATTAAGAAAGTGGTTATCCCAGACAACCCCTTTAATTTTAAGTGGCATTCAGGCATGAATGATTTAAGGGGGTTCACAGGGTATCAGTAATTATGGTCATTATTCATTGAGGGTCACTATTGTTTAAAGGGGGCACACCGGGGTTTTATTATTCATTCTTAGGGATCTTTATAATACAAATTTTATAACTGGAGTAGCAGCAAGATTGGGACATTGTGTAGGTGAGGACAGTATGGGTTGGGTGCCTAGAAAATGGATGAGCCAAATATGTCTGTGCCACAAATTTTACAGAAACAAGTCAGAGCTGGAAGAAGTAGTCTTGGCGTTCCAGATGGGAGAGACAAGAAATGTGAACGATCACAGTGAGTAATGTCACCTATAAGGGCTCGTTCACATCTGCGCCCGGTCTCCGTTATGCAGGTTTCTGTTTCCTGCATAAAACAAAGCAGGAGACGGAAACCTGCAGGACTCTTTCATACCCATTCACGTGAATGGGTTTGAAAGGTGTCCGGCCGTGAGCGCTGGTGAGCGTTTTATGCTCTCCGCCACAAAACCGTTTTTTTAACCCCTTAGCGACCCTTGATGTAACTGTACGTCATGGGTCGCATGGGGATGTATGGAGCGAGCTCACACGCTGAGCTCGCTCCATACAGGGCAGATGCCGGCTGTATCATACAGCCAGGACCTGCCAATAACAGCAGCGGTCGTTACCCGAGCCGATCGCTGCTGTTAACCCTTTACACACTGCGGTCAAACGTGACCGCAGTGTGTAAACGGCGCCGGCGGCACGGGCGCCGCCATGTTTCGCCGATCGCCGCCCTCCTGAACGTCACAAGAGGGCGGTGATCGGTTGCTATGACAGCCGGAAGCCTATTGAAGGCTTCCAGGCTTGTCTCTGCATGAGATCTATTACAGGATGCCAGAGGCCTCGTCTAATAGAAGTGCTGGGATTTTGCTATTCACTGCAATACTGTAGTATTGCAGTGAATAGTATGAGCGATCAGACCCCCTAGGTTTCAAGGTACCTAAGGGGTCTGATCATAAATGTAACAGAAGAAAAAAAAAAGTTTTTAAAAGTATTAAAAAAATAAAAAAAATATAAAAGTTCAAATCACCCCCCTTTCCCTAGATTAGCTATAAAAGTAATTAAAGAACATTAAACATAAACATATTAGGTATCCCCGCGCTCCAAAATGCCCGAACTATTAGAATATTAAAACATTTATCCCGTACTGCGAACGGCGTAGCGGCAAAAAAAATAAAAACAGCCAAAAAGCGTTTTTTTCAACACTTTGCCTCCTATAAAAAATTGAATAAAAAGTGATCAAACCATCATATCTTTCCCCAAATGGTATCAATAGAAACGTCATCTTGTCCCGCATAAAAAGACACCACAACCAGCTCCATACATGGAAATATGAAAAAGTATCAAAACATTTCAAATACTATATAAATTTGGTATCACCGCATTCGTACTGACACGTAGAACACAGGTAACATGTCATTTGTACCAAACAGTGAACGCTGTAAAAATTAAACCCATAAGAAAATGGCGCAAATGCATTTTTTCTCCAATTGCACCTCATTCTGAATTTTTTTCCAGCTTCCCAGTACATTGCACAGCATATTGAATGATGCCATTACAAAGTACAATTTGTCCCGCAAACAATAAGCTATCATGTGACTCTGTGAACTGAAAAATCAAAAAGTTATGGCTCTTGAAATGTGAGGAGGGAAAAACGAAAATGCGAAACCAAAAAATGGCCTGGTCCTTAAGGGGTTAATTCTTGGGGATCTTCATAATACAAATTTTATAACTGGGGTAGCAGCAAGATTGGGACGTTGTGTAGGTGAGGACAGTATGGGTTGGGTGCCTAGAAAATGGATGAGCCAAATATGTCTGTGCCACAAACTTTACAGAAACAAGTCACAGTTGGAAGAAGTAGTCTTGGCGTTCCAGATGGGAGAGACGAGAAATGTGAACGATCACAGTGAGTAACGTCACCTATAAGCAGCTACATTATTCTTGTACTGTATTTACCTAAATAGTGTTTACACGTCTGTATAGAGCAGGTATGTACCACTATATGTTCATCGTATAATAATGATATCGGTATATCTGAGTTGGGGGCCCACTTAGATGTGTTCGCCATCCCCTCTAGCTACGCCTTTGTCTTCAACATCAGAACAGTATAGTTGCTACGTTTTCCACCAGGTTAATACAAGAAAAAAGGGACATGGTTTGGGGTTGCAGCTTCACACAGAATTAGCAATGTGAATAAATGAAATTTTGGAGTTGCATGAAAGGGATCTACAGGGAAGCAGCATGTATATTGGTAAACAGGACCATCTGCTGCAGTGAATAGACTAAAAGTATTTTTATTACCCAAATAACCCCTGTATGTCCTGTTGTGAGCTGCAGCCACTGTGGAGATGCTGTATCTGCTTTGGAAAATTTTCAGGTCAAGTCACCACCTTAAACTCAGTTTTTGCAGTGTGGCAGGAAGCATTGTCCTGCTGAATGAGGTCACTGCCATTAGACAATACCAAAGGAGTGTGCTTGGTTGTTAAAAATCAAATCAAATAGGCTTTATTGGCACATCTGAATAGATATTTGGCATTGCCAAAGCTAGTAAAGTGTGTGTGTGTGTGTGTGGGGGGGGGGGGGGGTTGGAGTCGAGGGGGAGAGTATGGAGGGGTGGGGTGGCTGATTTGGGGTATAACAGTCCATGGAGTCTCATCTTCCTCTTATTTGGTGACAGCTGGACACATATTGGGCAGCGATCTCCACAGTGGCCTCTTCTTCTCCCAGTAGGATGTAGAGTTTCCTCTTCTCGTCTGCAGATATGAAGTCTGGGATGTGGGCAGAGAGTCTTTGGTAGTAGACGGCCCTCACAGCTGAGTGTTTGGTGCAGTGTAGCAGGAAGTGGGTCTCGTCTTCTAGGGCCCCCTGGTCACAGTGCTGGCACAGTCTGTTCTCCCGTGGCTTGTACGTCTGCCTGTATCGCCCCGTCTCTATCTCTAGGTTGTGGGCGCTCAGTCTGTACCGGCTCAGGGTCCGTCTGTGTTTGGGGTGGCGTATTCTCTCCAGGTAGGTGGCCATGGTGTAGTCCCTTTGTAGGGATTGGTGCACGGTGAGTTTCTTGGAGTTATTTATTGCGCTTCTCCATTCCTCGATGTACCGCTCTCTGTCTCTCTCAATGGCTCCTTTTATTTGAGCCTTGTTCAGGGCATGTTGGGGGTTTGGCTTGGCAGATGGCTGATGCTTGGTTGGGGTGTATCAGTTTTTCCCGGGGCTCTGTGGCTCAGCCAGGCTTGGTGGTGGTAAGAGCCAGGGCTGCTGCCCTGTATGTGTGTCCAGAATGATAGCGCCCTCTTCTGCATGGTGAGCCATAGGGGGAGTCTGCCTAGCTCTGCCCAGCATCCCATGTTGGAGGTGTTGCGATGGACATGGAGCAGATATTTGCAGAACTCCAGGTGAAAGGTCTCTGTTGGGCTGGAATCCCACTTTGACTGGTCTGGGTAGGTGGCTGGGCCCCAAACCTCACTGCCATAGAGAAGGATCAGAGCGATGACGGCGTCAAATATCTTCATTCAGGCCCTCACCGATGGTTTGAAGTGGTACAGTTGTCTTCTGATGGCGTAGAAGGTTCTGCAGGCTTTTACTTTCAGGGTTTCTATTGCAGCTTTGAAGCTTCCTGATTGGCTGAGCTCCAGCCCCAGGTAGGTGTAGCTGTTGGTTTTCTCCAGTGTGGAGCCGTTCAGTGTGAATTGTGGGGTGGTGGAGGCTTTGTTATGCCCTTCTTCTGAAATACCATTACTTTGGTCTTCTTCTGGTTGATGGGTAGGGCCCATGTGGTGCTATAAGTTTTGAACCTGTGCAGTCACTGCTAGGAGGACAAAACTGTGGCAGGTGGACATGGCTGTCCTGGTGAAGTTGGGAGCTGGGGGCAAATGGGCCCAAGCGCAGTGAGTACCGTGCCTAAATTCGGGTCAGCCTCCTTAACCAAGCTGTATTTGTCAGCGTTCATAATAAAGTTGTTTGCCCAAAAGAGTGTTGTTGCATATTTATTTTCGGGGGTGGTGGTGTTGGAGTCAGTCGGGGGTTAGTAGGTGCATACCTTATTGTTAAAATCACAACATATCAAAATTGTGAGAAAATTTTAATTTTTATGGTTTACTTGCCAAACCTTTAAAAATGACATGAAAGAGTAGGTGTGGTTTATTGGGAATGGGTGCTGCCTACAACTATTCTACACAGTCTCACTACTAAATACAACATCTGGTGGGTTCCTTTCCTGACTTTAAGGCAGTCCAAACTGCCCCACATTTATTAGGCTGAATTTTTTATTACACTGTTTACAGTAGGAGTCAGTGACCGTCTTGCACCATCTTGCTGTGCTTTCTGCACCAGAAACAGTACTGATAATGTGGCGAGTTTCCACACTGGTCAGGGCTCGTTCACATCTGCGGCCGGCACTCCGTTCTGCAGGTTTCCGTTTCCTGCATAAAACAGAGCAGGAGACGGAAACCTGCAGGAGACTTTCTCATCCATTCATTTGAATGGGTGAGAGAGATGTCCGGCCGTGAGCGGCGGTGAACGTTTTATGCTCTCCGCCGCGAAACTGGGTTTTTTAATCCGGACACAGAGTCGGACATGCAGTACTCTGTGTCCAGATTAAAAAAAAACGGTTTCGCGGCGGAGAGCATAAAACGCTGCTCACGGCTGGACATCTTTCTCACCCATTCAAATGAATGGGTGAAAAAGAATCCTGCAGGTTTCCGTCTCCTGCTCTGTTTTATGCAGGAAACGGAAAGTGCATAACGGAGTGCTGGCCGCAGATGTGAACGAGCCCTGACTCCTTCCCTGATGTAAGAGAATGAGTCACACTGAGACCCCGAGGTTGTGACTGTCACTTCCAGTTGCAAATAAGTCTATCAGGCCCGATTCACATCTGCTTTTGGACCATCCTGTTGTCATATCTGCATGAAATATGCAGAGAGGAAAGTCCTGCAAACAGCATTTTTCTCTCTGCATTTTTTGCACAGAAACCACATGGACCCCATTACAGTCTATGGGGTTTGCGGGTTTCCTTAGGCAACCACTTTTTTTTATGTGGATAGGTTTCCGTTTGGAGGGTCCCTTGAATGGAAACCCGAATGCAGATGTGAATCAGGCGTCATGTTTGATCTTTTGGGACTAGTATTCACAGTCACCGCACCATTGGGGTTGCAATGCCACTTCATTCACATTGGTGAAGGAGTTGCAATGCAACATGGCCATCTTTATTTACAAAACAGATGTTGTAGCCAAAATAGTTGTGTAACTCTAGTGTGTGGTCACCCGCTGATGTTAGCACCAACACCGCGGCAACATAGCAGAAGACATAGTCGCCATGTAGCCCGAGCCCTAACATTGGCAGCTTGGTGCCACAAATCCTATCAGCCTGTATTTACTGCCATGTATATCTAGTCATACATTTGGTGCAATTCACTTCTACAAGATTTTTCAATACAGCAGTGAACAATGGTACACTGCTGCCTATCATTTAGACTTAAGTCACTTTTTGCCCCTATTTTTGGCATCTTGTATTCTACAGACAAACATCCTAATAATAAGACATCTGTTTATTCCTTCTGAATGCACAGTAGACAACTAGAAACGGCTCCTGCCCACAACTAAGATGGCGCCCGCACTTCCCGCCTCCCCAGTGAAGCCGGGCTGGTGACGTCATCTGTGCGTCCACTTCCTGTTTCCGCCGCACACGCTCGCTCTCCCTCTCTTTCACTCCAGCTCCCTGAGAACATGGCATCTCGCAGAGAGCCCGGCACTGCGGCCCCGGTCACCGTGGAGACCCCCGTGAAACAAGTGCAGATAGACGGACTGGTGAGTGTGTGACTGCCTGGTGGGGGCGCCATAGTTAGGGCTCCAGCTGTAGAGGGGATGGCTGGGACTTGTAGTGCACTGAGTGATATGGTAGCATAGGCTAAAGCCCTGCTATTGGGATACTACAGCCTCCAGCATGCCTGGAGGTTGTAGTTCCCATCAGCTGGCCTGTAATAGCGCCCCCTAATGTCTGCCTGTAATGTCTGCTGTTTTATCCGTCTATGTTGTAATGTCTGCCTATGGTTGTGTCTTTGTTGGCCTGGCTTTGTGTACAGGGGCCGCTGCCAGCCATGACTGTATTCTGCTTTTTATAGGAGACGTTTCTCTGTCATATTCAGTCAAAGCGCTAGTTCACACAGGGGCAAAGAGGCTGAATTTGACAGCGGATTTCACTTCAAAATCCGCCCCTTTACAATAGTAGTCTATGGAGACAGCTAGCAGAGAAAGAAGTGACATGACCTTTCTGCAGGTGTTTTCCGCCTGAAGAAAGCAATAGAAGTGAATGGGAGGCGAAAACCGCGTTTTTTTTTTTTTTGCAAAAAATCGTGCGGAAAAAAAACGCGACACGGTTTTTTCAGCCCATTCACTTTACAGGAGGGGAAAACAGCCTTGTTTATTTTAAAGCTGTTTTTACAAAAAAAAGCTCCAAAAAAAGCTTGGCAAGTTCACACGTGAAAAAAGCCTAGCTGATTTTGTCACTGATTTTTCCGCGTCGCTTTTTTTGGACACTGTTTTTTGCATTGGACGCTGTTTCGGTCGCTGTTTTTCTGAAGCTTTTTTTTTTTTTTTTTTTTGCACTACAAAAAAAGTACATGATAAAAAAACGCTAGCGGTTTTTTTCAGCGCCCCATAGACTCCAATTCATTTTTTCAGGCGTGAAACGCCTGAAGAAAGGTCATGTTGCTGCTTTTTCTGCTAGCAAGCTAGCAGAAAAAAAAAGCTAGCAATTCACATAGGGCTACATTTTATGGAGGCTGATTTGGCCGCGAAATCGGCTGTCAAAATCAGCGTCCATGTCCCCGTGTGAACTAGCCCGAAGGGCTCATTCACACGTGAGCCCAGGGGAGGTTTTTGACAGCGGATTTCGCGTCGAAAACCTCCCCTTACAATGGTGGTCTATGTAGACCGCCAGGCTTCTTTTTTCCACTAGCGGCGGGCTGCTGCTAGCGGAGAAAAGAAGCGACCTGCCCTATATTCAGGCGGAAGCCGCGCGGCTTCCGCCCCCGGCAGCACCCTCCTATGTCGGCTCATTCGTTTGAGCCGACAGCGGAGGGGAAAGCTGCGACCGCGATGGTCACGGCAGGCGGGTTTTGACTCACCGCGTCTCTCTCGGTGTCAAAACCCGCGCGGGCTAGTTCACGTGTGAACTAGCCCTAAGGGTTAGTTCACACGTAAATAACGTGTGGCTTATTTTGGCACTGGAAAAAAAAAGCTTCCTAATTAGGAAGCTTTTTTTGGAACTTTTTTTTGTGAAAACAGCTTAAAAAAAAGCCAGGCTGTTTTCCCCTCCTGTAAAGTGAATGGGCTGAAAAAAAACGTCGCGTTTTTTTGCAAAAAAAGGCGTAGCTTCCCCTTCACTTCTATTGCTTTCTTCAGGCGGAAAACATCTGAAGAAAAGTCATGTGGCTCAGTGGTTAGCACTGCAGCCTTGCAGCGCTGGAGTCCTTGGTTCGAATCCTGCCAAGGGCAAAAAACCATCTGCAAGGAGTTTGTATGTTCTCCCCGTGTTTGCATGGATTTCCATCCCATATTCCAAAGACAATACTGATAGGGAAAAATGTGCATTGTGAGCTCTATGTGGGGCTCACAATCTACATAAAAAAAGTCATGTCACTACTTTTTCTGCTAGCTGTTCACATAGGGCTCCATTGTATGGAGGAGGATTATGATGTGGATTCCGCTGTCAAAATCCTCCTCCATGTCCCTGTGAGAACTAGCGCTAATTAGGAAGCTTTTTTTTTCCAGTGCCAAAATAAGCCAGACGTTATTTACGTGTGAACTAAGTATCCTCTGGGTATAAGGGCGTCCCTTCTTTTTGTAGCCGCCCCTTACTCAGACCTACTGATGGTTTATGATTGGAATGGTTACCGTGTAATACGCTTTTTCTTCTATGGGGACTGCAGGGATATTTAGTTATTGCTGCCGGGTTTCTCTGTATAGTCCATTCACACGACTGTATTTGTTTACTATCCCATAAAAATTCTCATGGTTACATGTCCAGGTCATGAACCTGGGCTACCGGATATACAGAAGGCGCTATTCCTACCTGCCTTCATTCATTCTTTCAAGTGTATGGGTCTGAAAAACACAGATGGCGCTTGTATCCGTCCATTCGGTTTTTACGATGCATGGGTCATCTATGTAGTAACGATAATTGTACTAGATTAGACGGATGGGTCTGGACTACTCTTACCTGTCATTCTGGTGACCTTTCTTTGAGGCTCAGCATCCCAAATATTGCACTTCTGGTGTAAGGCTTGGTAACCTATGAAAGCTGTAATGTTATAGGTGCAGATGCCAGTTGTCTGCAGTAAGTGATAGTAAATGATTCTGGCCACACCAACAAAGCAAGGCTTGAGTGGCAGAAAAGCGAAGAATGCTGCAAAACTTGTGCTTTTTTTCTATTTATTTATTTTTGATTGCTCTGTGTATGGTTTGATCTCCCCTGCATTGTGTATTGCCATGTTCTTACTGTTTTCTTGTAAGGTTTCTGTGCTTTCCTGTGGCTCCCTTTAAGGGCTAGTTCACACGTGGGCAAAGGGGAGGTTTTTGACAGCGGAATTCGCTTCAAAAACCTCTCCTTTAACATGGTGGTCTATGTAGACCACTAGCTTTTTTTTTCCTCCTAGCGTTTTCCGCCTGAAGAAGCGACATGACCTTTCTTCAGGCGGAAAACGCCTGAAGAATTGCATAGAAGTGAATGGGAGGCGAAAACCGCGCGGTAAAAAACCGCGCGGTTTTTTACACACAAAACCGCGCGGTTTTTTGCAAAAAACCGCGCGGTTTTCGCCTGCAGTTTCTATAGCACATATAGGAAAAAAAAAACCTAGCGAAAACCGCTAGCGAAAACCGCGTCAAAAACCTCGTCAAAAACCGTGTGGAATGCAAAAAACAGCGTCAAAAAAACTCCTCGAGGTTTTTTACCTCGCACAAATAAGCTAGGCGGTTTTCACGTGTGAACTGACCCTAATAAGGAATATTTGGTTATCACCCCTGGCTGTGCACACAATCTCCCTCACTTCGGTGCACAGGTGGTCTTCCCATGTGACGTGCCCTTTGGCATGAACATGTGACTTGTCATTGGATGTGCTATTACTAAAAGGTTGGGGCTGGGTCCACATGGAGCTTGCTAGCAGTGGGATAACGGCCACATCCTCTCTGACACCGGGTGAGATTTCACTAGACGTCACCCATTTGCTGCTACTAAAACCTGCCATGTGTCCCTTATTGCTTCAGCTTTCACTCTTTGCAGTGTGGCCTACCGTATTTTACGGACTATAAGGCGCACTGGACTATAAGCCGCATTACCCATGAGCGCCTTATAGTCCGTCTCGGTTCATATATAAGGCGCACCGGACTATAAGCCGCAGTCCGGTGCGCATTATATGTTATTGAAAGCGGCGGCAGGCAGACTTTGCCAGCGGCCGCTTAACCCCCCGCGTGCCCCCCCCCGTTTTAAAATAAAAGCCTGAAACAGAATGTGAAACTTACCGAGCGGTGCAGGGTGGGCGGGCATTCAGGCCTCCTCTTCCTCCGATGTTCCGTCCTCCTCCTTCGCCGCTTGCTAACTGATAATGGCCTGGGCGCATGCGCAGTAGTAGAAGCATTATGATATTGCGCATGCGCCCAGGCCATTAGTTCGCGAGCGCTGGAGGAAGTGGTCAGGACATCGGAGGAAGAGGAGGCCTGAATGCCCGCCCGCCCGCCCTGCACCGCTCGGTAAGTTTCACGTTCTGTTTCAGGCCGGCGTGACAGCAGGGCTGCCGGACACTTCCCATTCATTTCTATGGGAGCCGGCATGCGAGCGCTCCCCATAGAAATGAATGGACTGCTTTTTTGAATGGGAAGTGTCCGGCAGCACCCTTACGGTGCCTTTTATGTATGTATGGAAGCGGCACGCAGACTTTGCCGCCGCTTCCATCCATATATAAGGCGCACCGGACTATAAGCCGCACTTACGATTTCTGAGGAAATCGTAGGTTTTTATGTGCGCCTTATAGTCCGGAAAATACGGTACATCTATTTTTGCTATTATTTTTGTGTAGTTCCTTGCTGTAGTGACTGAGACAAATACCCTGCTCCTTCACTCCTCCCCTTCTGGTGCCGCCCGGTCCCCTGACATCCTGGAAATGACAGTGCAACTGGTGATGATGACTGATAGTGACTGAGCAGCGTTACCTGTGTGCCACGAGAGACGTAGGAATGGCCTTAAGAAAGGCTATTCGTCTCTTACCTTTAGATGTCTTCTCCACGCCGCCATTCGGTAGAAATCCCGGTTTTGATCTGTATACAAATGAGTTCTCTCGGAGCACTGGGGGCGTCTCCAGTGCTTCGAGAAAAAACTCCAGCAATGCCTCCATCTTTTTCAGGAACGGCCTCTCCGCGCATCTTCTTCTAGAGCTGGGTTTCAATCTTCTAGGCCTTGGGCCAAGCAAACGGCGCATGCCCGTGGCCACAAGAAAATGGCCGCTTACACAGTAATCTGTGTAAGCAGCCATTTTCTTGTGGCCTGTGGGCCTAGAAGTTTGAAGCCAGCGCCGGAAGAAGACATGCGGAGAGGCCATTCCTGAAGAAGATGGAAGCGTCGTCGGAGAGTTCTACCAAACGGTGGCGCGGAGATGACATCTAAAGGTAGGAGAAGAATAGCCTTTAAGTGTGATTTTAATGATAGGATCCCTTTAAAGCGGTCTTCCAGGAAGAACATAAGGATTGGGGATCAGCTGAGCAGTGCGTTCACTGAATACCAGGCACAGCAATGTAAAATCTCTAGTGCCCGTGCTTGGTATTGTAGCCCAGCCGCATTCACTAGAATGGGACTGAAGTGCAACCATGGCCATGTGACAAATGAATGTGATGTTCCCACTTGTGAAGCAGCTTTTATGTCGGGGGTCCTGGGCGTATGACCCCACCGATCACATGTTGACGGCTTATTTATGGACGACCTACTCATAGGATAACAACCTTTGGTTGCCCGCACTCCGGGGTACATCAGAGATTCTAAGGAGGTTTTAAGGGTCTTCGATGGGTTTGAGTGGAGGGGGGATTATATGTGGGTCACATGTGATGTTTCTTCACTTTATCCCTCCATACCACATAATATTGCGCTTTTGGCTCTAATGGATCATTTGAAAAAATATTCTGATTTTGCAAATACTATGTGTGAGTTTATAGTACAAACGGTTGATTACCTTTTGCAGCATAATTATTTTATGTTTGACAACAAATATTATCTCCAAGTATGTGGCGTGCCAATGGGGGCGAGGTTCTCGCCCTCGCTAGCCAACCTCGTTATGAGTTGGTGGGAAAGTAAATGTATCTTCCATACCAGCAATCCCTACAGGGATTATATTTGCTGGTATGGAAGGTACATAGATGACTTGTTGTTTGTATGGCATGGAGACGAAAATTTGATATTAGAATTTATTAAACATATCAATGATAACGAATTTAATTTGAGATTCACACACAGTATTGCAAAAGATTCTATTGATTTCTTGGATGTTACCCTGTTGGGTGATAGAGAAAAAGGTGTAGTTCACACTAGCCTTTTTCGTAAAAGAGAAGCAGGTAACACATTACTGCACGCCCAAAGTTCTCATCCGGCTCACACTATACGTGCATTGCCGGTTGGAGAGTTAATAAGACTCAAAAGGGCTTGCAGCGATAATATATCCTACACAACGCAGTCCCAACAGGTTTTCAAACGTTTAAAAGATAGAGGGTATTCCGATTGGACACTCAAAAGAGCTAAAAACATAGTACAAAAAACTGACAGAAAAACACTGTTGTCAACCAACAGTAATTCTAAAAAAAGTGAGCTCCAAAATAAAAATAGTTCTAGCCTTTGTTTCTCAACCAGGTTCAGTACAGACTATAAAGAAGTGACCAATATTATTCGTAAAAATTTGGGTATATTACATCAAGAGGAAACTTTAAACACCATATTATTGAAAGGGGTTAAATTTGTTTCCAAAAAAGGTAAGACTTTGGGAAACTTTTTGTCACCTAGTTTTTTCTCCGAAAAAAATAAATCTGTATCTGAAACCTGGCTACACATAAAAGGTTTTCACAAATGTGGTCTGAACAGGTGCCAAGTCTGCAGATATGCAGAAAAAACCTCTATTTTTAGGAATTCTTCTAATACTTTAACTTTTAACATAGACAGTTTCATGAACTGTACTACAGATCATGTGGTCTATTTAATTACATGTACAGCATGTAACATCTATTATGTGGGGAGCACAATTAGATCTTTAAAACTTAGGATCTCCGAACATGTACATAGTATTACTAATAAGAATTCCCTAAAAATTACTGGGGTCACCAGACACTTTTGGGACATACATGATGGAGATATTTCTTCATTCAGATTCAAGGCTATTGAACGAATTTCTAAACCTAAAAGGGGAGGCAACTGGGAGCATAAGGTTAGAATTAGAGAAGCCTTTTGGGTATTAAAATTAAACACCAGGATACCCAAAGGTATGAATTATAAAAGCGAACTCTCCTACATATATAATTACTGATTGTTTGTTTCAAGTGAATCAGTGGTCAATTGTAATAATACAGTAAATCTTTATGATATGACAGATCGTTTTGATTTATACTGTATTTGTTGTTCAAGTAATACAGTTTTTTTCAATGTTTCCATCTGTTCATTATAGTCTAAGTAGATTGAATAATGTCATTACTATGTTTGACGGAGTTGTCTTGCCTTTGATTGGCTCATTCACTCTTTAGCGAGTGATAACGGGGTGCACATGCGCATTGAACATCATTCAGACATCTTTGTTATGGGCTAAGGGCAAGTTTCTCTCGTATTTACGTACATTCCTACATTCAACAGAGTTGTCTTATCTGTGATTGGTTCTTCTGCCCTTTAGCCGATGATGTCATAATGCGCATGCGCACGAAATATCATTCGGACATCATTCGGACATCTTTGCTATGGGTTGCGTGGTAACCTTTGTAATTTCCGGAAGGGATCATATTCAAACCATACACACGTAAGTCCAATCCATTTTCTTGTCTCGAGGTTCCATTTCATTTTATTTTGTTTTTATTTTTGTATGTATTGTTTCATTTTGTTTTGATGTTTTGTGTTTTATGTTTCATGTTTTGGAATGTTGTGTATTTTCGGGTTTTCTTCATTGCGATTTCATCTAACATTCAGCTGAGGTTCTGACCGCTGTGCCACAGGTGCAATGATGATTACTTTAGGTATTTAAGCGTGTCAGTTTCTCTGTGGCGTCAGGCTATGATGAAGGGGCAGCGTTAACGCCCCGAAACGCGTCGCCAGACGTTCTTTGTATTTTTTTCTCTCTGCCATCGTCCGAGTTGCATTGAATTTTATGGAAGGTGACATGTTTTTTCACAAATAAAAGCTAAGTTTTATTCAAAAGGAATGTTGATGCTGGATTATTCTATTTTGGACGTTTGTACTCATAGGATAAGTCCTAGAAAACTATTTTATGGAACTTTTTTTTAGTTAGAAATAAAAACCTGTAAGCGTTAGAGCTGGCGCCTGCCCAATAACTGCAGCATGGTCATAACGGCGGCCTCTCGGCCGTGCACAGGGGGGCTCAGTAAGTGCTTTTTACAAAGGCCGAGGTGAAGCTTTCCCATATCCGGCGAGTACCTGCGTTATTGCTGTTCGGAGGGCATTGCAGATGGCGAGACGCTGGCGCTTTATTGCTTGTCTTCCGTGTCAGCAGTTTATTCTTTATTTAACCATGGCTGTTATCACCGAGCGTCTCTGCACTTACGTCCACTAACAGTCTCGCCTGCTATACAAACAATATGCCCCCCCCCCCACCCCCCTCCAATCGCCAGCGGTTAACATTCAGACCAATTTCCGGGAAATCTGTCCGTCGTGTCTGCGGTGGACGGCCGGGTACTTGGCACTAAGTATTAGCTAACCCTTTTTATTTGTGTCATAAAAGTCTGAGCGCTTCTTGTATGATGCTTTTTATATGGACACGCTTTATTGTTATAGGAGGACTTTTATGGAGACGCGCTCATGCCCATCCTGGGATTTTTCTGACGTTATTGGAAATATTCGATCCATTCAGCTTAAAAATGGAGGCAGCCCTTACCGGGCGTGGTGTTATGTAGGTTCACGGGCAGATTGTTGTCCCAGGGTTTCTTTAAAGGGTTCGTTGGCATGAAAAGGAGTATAGAATAAGCCCCATTTTCCAAGGGCGCCTTTGTTAAGCAGATCGCAACATTAGGGATATGTAAATTGGGGTAAACCATCCCAGAATCCCAAAATCTCAGATGTGAGATGACAACTACATAACGAAGGAATTTCTGACAACCGGAGACTCTTGTCAGGTCACTGAATCGCCTTGTGACTTTCACTAGTGTAAGTGAATGCCTTGCAACCCCAAAGGGTACTGTGACTTCTGAGCTCTGACATACGTTTCGCCCCTGACAAAGCAGAGGCGAAACGTACGTTGGGGCTCAGAGTGGAGGTTGCAATCGAGCAGCGCTCTATCTTTTTGATTAGAAGTCATGATATTTTTGGGTCTTAATGTGACTCCAATCAGTTTGTGACCGAGTCGCAGGGCAACCAGGCGATCCTTGGAGAGTCGCAGCCAGTGTTACCCTGTAGCCGTACTTGGATAATTTGGTGTGTGTTCTCTTCCCCCACATCCAGGTCTCTGCATAGAGATGCGCCGACTACTGCAGGGCAACCAATAGAAATAGCTTTGTGCCCTGGTTGTCAGGAAAGGGGCATCAGTAAAGATGGAGACTAAGAATGGGCTATCCTGCCAGCGGGGTAGGAGACTGACGCTGTCCAGAATCCACTACTGGGGAAGGGGCATGTGGAAACAATAAAAAAATAAACAAATCTGACGACCCCTCTATTATATGTAACCGTTTTAGTGCTTTAGAGTATACACTTGTGGGTATTCACGGCCCAGGAAATGGCACGGATTGGTCAAATGGACCGGTAAAACAATGGACGTATGAATAGGTCCGATATTAACTATGGGGGCTGTGTGCTGGCTGCTAATAAAACGTATCATGTGAATAAGCTCTTAGGCCCCGTTCACATGGGGCAAGAGGGGGCGGATTTTGGCGCAGAATCCACGTCATAATCCGCCCCTCACAATGGTGGTCTATGTAGACCACTAACGTTCTTTTTTCCGTGAGTGGCATATTGCTGCTAGCAGAAAAAAGAAGCGAGCTGCCCTTTCTTCAGGCGGATTCCGTGGCTGAATCAGCTGCGGCGTCCGCCTCGCGGCAGCACCCTCTGGACTAGACCCATTCATTTGGGCCTACTCTGAAACGGAAAGCCTACCTCAGAATCTGGTCCAAAAAAGTCTCCCATTGACTTCAATGGGAGCCGTTCACTTATTCTTATTCTTATGGTAGAGTTGGAAGGGACCTCAAGGGCCATCGGGTCCAACCCCCTGCGAGTGCAGGTCTTCCTAAATCATCCCAGCTATACGTTTATCCAGATTCCGCTTGAAGATTTCCATTGATGGAGCGCCCACCACCTCCCGTGGCAGCCTATTCCACTCTCTCACTCCCCTCACTGTCAGAAAGTTTTTCCTAATGTCTAATCTGTATCTCTTTCCCTTTAGTTTCATCCCATTGCTTCTTGTACTTCCTTGTGCTAATGAGAATAGGGGAGATCCCTCTGCACTGTGACTACCTTTCAGATATTTGTAGACTGCTATTAAATCTCCCCTCAGCCTTCTCTTCTGCAAACTAAACAATCCCAGTTCTTTTAGCCGCTCCTCATAGGACATGGTTTGCAGACCTTCCACCATTTTGGTTGCTCTTCTCTGGACTTGCTCCAATATATCGATGTCTTTCTTGAATTGAGGCGCCCAGAACTGTACACAGTATTCCAGGTGTGGTCTGACCAGGGAAGAGTACAGCGGAATAATGACCTCTCTTGATCTAGATTCAATGCTTGTCTTAATACATCCCAGAATTTTATTCGCCTTTTTTGCAGCAGCACCGCACTGTTGGCTCATGTTGAATTTGTGATCTACTATTATGCCCAAGTCCTTTTCCCCTATGCTATCACTTAGTTCTATTCCTCCCATACTATATATGTTTTTTACATTTCTGTTACCCAGATGTAGAACTTTGCATTTGTCCCTGTTAAATACCATTTTGTTCGCCTCAGCCCATTGTTCCAGTGTGTCTAAGTCCTTTTGAATACACTCTCTAGTGTTGGCTATTCCTCCTATCTTCGTATCATCTGCAAATTTTATGAGTTCCCAATAATTCCATCGTCCAGATCATTTATAAAGATATTAAAAAGTACTGGGCCCAGAACAGAGCCCTGCGGCACCCCGCTTTTGACTTTCTTCCAGTTGGATGTGTAGCCATTTAGTATTACTCGTTGTGCCCGATCATTAAGCCAGTTGTGAATCCACCTAACTGATTTTTTGTTAAAGCCATACTTAATCATTTTTTCAATAAGAAGGTTATGTGATACTTTATCAAATGCCTTACTGAAGTCAAGATATACTATGTCCACGGCATTCCCTTGGTCCAACCATTCAGTGATTTTGTTGTAGAAGGAAATCAGGTTAGTCTGACAAGATTTATTGGTCATAAAGCCGTGCTGGCTCTGGTTAATTAATGCCTTCCCATCCAGGTACCGAAGTAAATGTTCCTTGACAATTTGCTCAAAGATTTTTCCTGCTATCGAGGTCAGACTTACCGGCCTGTAATTTCCTGGATCGTCCCTTTTCCCCTTTTTGTAGATGGGGACAACATTTGCCCTTTTCCAATCTAAAGGGACCACTCCTGTTTCCCATGACTTACTGAAGATTATAGCAAGGGGTTCTGTTATTTCCTCTGCTATCTCTTTCAGGACTCTAGGGTGTAAATCATCTGGTCCTGGGGACTTGGTTTCCTGTAACTTGGCTAAGTGCTCTCTTACCAGACCTTTGCTTATAGTCAGCTTGGAGTCCTCCTTCCCCTCATCTCCATCACCATTAATGTCGATATTTCCATTAGTTTCTTGGGAGAAGACGGATACAAAATATGAATTTAGTAGCTCCACCTGCTGTTCCACCATGTTAACTGTTTCTCCTTTGTCATTCTTCAGGACTCCAATGGTCTCCTTCACTTTTCTTTTGCTTTTAACATATCCCCAAAATCCCTTTACCTTACTCTTTGCCTCTTTTGCAAGCTTCAATTCGTGTTCAGCCTTAGCTCCTTTGATGCTTGTCTTGCAGAGTCTGCAGACTGCTGTGTACTCTTCCTTAGGTATAGTTCCCATCTTCCACTTTTTGTATGTTTCCTTTTTCCTTTTTAGCAGGTTATGTAATTTTTTGGTCATCCATCCTGATATTTTTAGGTGCTTCCCATTTTTCTTCCTTCTAGGTATTGTTAGTTCCTGTGCTTTAATGATTTCCCTACGGAAGATTTCCCACCCTTCATGTGCATTTTTATGCTTAAGAATTTTGCACCATGGAATTCTGCTAACCCTTGCCTTCAGGCTCTTGAAGTCTGCCCTGCTAAAGTCGAGCCTTGAAGTCTGTGTCTTCTCAGGTCTTCTTCTTCTTGCAACCCCAAACTCAAGTATAGCATGATCGCTGAATCCCAGTGTCCCTGCTACCCGTAGTCCCTTAACCATGTGCTCTTTGTTGGTTAGGACTAGGTCCAAAATGGATGTTCCTCTCGTGTTTTCTTCTACTAGCTGGGCAATGAAGTTGTCTGCTAGAGAGGATAAAAATTTGATGGAGCCTTTACTCTTGGCTGTGTGGGTTTCCCAATGAATGTCAGGGTAATTGAAGTCTCCCATGATCACTATTTCATGTTTCTTTGAGAGCGTGGTCATTTGCTGTGAAAAAATCTCATCCATGTCTTCTGTCTGTCCTGGTGGTCTGTAATAAACGCCTAGTATGATGTCCTTATCATTGTTTTTCCCTTGAATTACTACCCAAATAATTTCCAGTAGATTATCATTCTGTAAAACTGTCATTTCTGTGGAGATGTGTTCTTTTTTAACATACAATGCAACTCCACCCCCCCTTTTATTAGTTCTATTCTTTTTGAATAAGTTGTATCCTTCCATCTGTATGTTCCAATCATGCATGTCATGCACTTCTTTTTTCTGCTAGCGACCTGCCCTTTCTTGCCGCGGATTCCGCAGTGCGACACCTCCCTCCCAACTAGGCCCATTCATTTGGGCCTAATCCGGAGCCGAAAGCCGAGATGGGATGCCGTGCACTGCACCGCGATGGAATAAGACACGCGGAATCCCTGTGCGAACGCAGCCTTATTCTGTGTATGGATCAGTTCTCTTCAGGACCTTCCTAGACACACTCGTTATTTCGACTTTTCCCCAAATTTATGATCCAAAGACTATAAAGTTTGTTGCAAATTGTCCAAAAAAAAAAAGTTGAGCCATTATTAATTTTTGTAAACCTTGGAGAGGCAACGACCGTCCCTCCATGTGTAATAATCAGAGCTGTCCTTCCCTCCGCAGTAACCTTGTCCATACAAATTCAGTAGTTTGGCTTCGCCGGTGGTGTGACGGAAGAATGGATGGGCCGACGATGTAATAGCCTTTGTGTAAGGCCTGGCTATTAATACGGGGCTCCGTAATGAGACACATCCTATATCATATTGTTCTCCCGCAGGCTGGATATGCATGCCTGCCCGCTAAATAGGTTGATGGATTTAGTAGGATTCCCATCTCTTGGTGTTACTTACTGCTTTGGGAACACGGGAGAGCGTCTTAGCAAGATGAAGAACATGGCTTTTTAAGTTCAAGACAGATTCTCCCTCCCCACTTGCCAAAACGTCTGAGCGATGGGACGCAGTTACCGAGGCCTCGTCTCCGCAAGCGAAAATGAATTGAGCCTTTTGTCCTTTGACAACTCTGGGGAGCAGGATGAGGACAAGGTGTCCGGCAGATAAATG
This sequence comes from Leptodactylus fuscus, assembly GCF_031893055.1. Classification (NCBI taxonomy): domain Eukaryota; kingdom Metazoa; phylum Chordata; class Amphibia; order Anura; family Leptodactylidae; genus Leptodactylus; species Leptodactylus fuscus. The sequence continues at coordinate 23,200,026 of NC_134268.1, forward strand.
GCACGCTTCCCCGGCGAGCTAGCGATATCTGGAGAGGAGCGCTCGCTGAAAACGAAACCCTGTCTAGGAGGGCGAGCGGGTCATAGCTCAACCCAACACCTTCACTAATAAAAACGACTCCTCGTACTACTAGGGGGATTCTGTGCTTCCACAACGAAAAATTGTCCGCTTGTAAGCACATTTCGCCAATAGTTTTTCTTTGTAGATTTAGGTTTTTTTTTGTTCCTTTATTGGAGAAATGTTTTAGTGGAAACATCTTTCTGGTGTCAGAATATTTCTCCGGCTCACTTTAGCCTCCGTGGCTCGCTCCTTGTGTATACAAGATGGTTCTTATCCTTGTACCTGACACATCATTCATTGTAAGCGCTCGGCGGGGAATGTCGAAGCGTGACTTAGAATTGTCGCCGTGTAGGAGACGGGTTCTTCTTTTTCATGACTCGGATGTTTTTGGAATCTTGTGGCTTCTAGTACGGATCTGTTGTAGGAGATAAGACCATCCCGGATGAAACAAAGTCTAATGGTGGAAGATAGGTTGTGTGTGGATTTTTTTGGCAGGCGGATCTTATTTATAATTTTTTGCATTGTGAATAAACCAGGTGAGAAACTGGGAAATGACCAATGTGGTTGCACTTTCATCAATTTTTGTGTTGCAAAACTATAGACCCAAGATAGGCAACTGATCTGGTCTCCATGGATGGGCAGAGGTCTTACCAGACCATTTGTTTTTGAGGTATGGCCAATCGATTAGATCCAGGATGTTGTAGGACGTTCCATCAAGGTTTCCTAATATTTTGAGGCAGACATGCCTTAATGGGATCCTATCATTCAAATGCAAATTTTTTTTAACTTGACTTGACTAACGTAGGAATAGCTTTAAGAAAGGCTATTCTTCTCCTACGCCGCCGTCTGGTTTTCTTCGGTATGCAAATGAGTTATCTCGCACTAATTGGGGCGTCCCCAATGCTGTGAGAGAACTCTCCAGCGCCGCCTCCATCTTCTTCTGGAACGACCTCTTCACGCATCTTCTTCTGGCACTGGGGGTCAAACTTCTACGCATGCGCAAGTTGGCTCTGCCATCGGGCCTCGGGCAGAGCCGACTGCACATGCGGGCGGCTGTTTTTTGTGCCGGCTTACACGAGCATGTGCAGTACGCTCCTGTACTCCGTTGAACTACAGGAGGCCCAACGGCAGAGCCGACTTGCGCATGCATAGAAGTTTGAACCCTAGAGCAGGAAGAGGACTGTGAAGAGGCCGTTCCAGAAGATGATGAAGGCGGCGCTGGAGAGTTCTCTCGCAGCATTGGGGACGCTCCCCTTACTGTTTAAGCACTGGGGACCCGCCCCCAGTGCTGCGAGAGAACTCCTTTGCATACTGTAGAAAATGTTAGAAATGTTATGTGGCATCCATCCTAGAAACAGAGACCAGGACCGATACACTAAATAACGGACATCAACAGATCTCTTTATACAAGATTGTGAGACTTATATTTTGATGTCCATTATTTTTAAAGAAAGTGTAACAGGCCAGGTTCTCATCTGCATTGGGGTCTCCTCCATAGGAGATTCCTTTCTGCACCGACTACTTTTCTCTTCGCTGGTTTCAGTATAAAACCAGTGGTGGACCCCATTATAGTCTATGGTGCCTATGCTTTTTTAGTGGACGGGGTCTCCACCCATCAGTTCTCCGTGCAGATCCAAATGATGGAGAGACTAACGGAACCCTTCACCATAATGGGTGAATCAAGGTTGTAACAATAAAAGTCATTTGTCTGACCTGAAAGCGTGCTTTGGAGAAGACTTGTCATGGCCAGAAGAGATGTTGCTCTAGGTATTACAGGTTGGTGGGTTAGACCGCTTGGACGCCTTTGGTGACGACGTGTACAACACCTTGTGTTGCGCACTTTCATTTCTTCTGACCTTTCCCATTGACCAGCTTCTAGTAAATGTTGCTCTGCCGAGGCCGAATAGTCATTAGGGTTCTATGTACCGTTACTTCTTGGTTCTTTAATTTCCTTCAAGGGTCTTCAGTTAGGTCTGCTATTAATTCTCCTTGCGTTTAATGAGTTGCCGCTGTCAGAATCCTTCACATTGTCCGATAGATGGGAGCTGTTACGTGGAAAATCTGTAGTATTTGTCAGGAGAGGTTGCAAGCTCAGAGCGGATATCTGCACCAGTCCCAAAGTGTCGTAGACTTTGTGTAACTCATGTCATTTTTCTGGAGTAAGGGATGATACCTGTGGGTCTGGGGCGTCCCCTATCCATTCTCTGCCTGCTTTGCAAAAACTGGTTTAATAAATTTCTCCCATTTGTCTTCATCTTGCGGAACTTTGAAAACATGGCTGCTCTCTTTTTCTTTGGTCTGCTGGTCACGTGGCCATGCTAAAGCTGTGCCCCATTCACATTGCCATGTGGCCAACGGACGCGAGGTCACTTCCTGAGAAGAAAGCAGCCAGCACACGCACAGGGCTGACTGCTTCCTTTTTGGCAGGATCAAGGAGGTACGTGGAGGGGTAAGTGATGGGGCAGACCCGGGGTCACTGATCAGACCCCGGGCTGCCCATTACCAACATTAGCACTCCCCGAAACCGTTGCACCGGGGCACCATAATATTCCGAAACCCCTGAGATGCCGGCGGTCATGTTTGACCGCTAGCATCTCAGGGGTTAACGCCAGTATCTGTGCGCGCACCATGCAGCCGCCGTAGTACTACTGCGGTTTGCGGGAAGTCCTTCCCGGCAGCGCCGTACTATTACGTCTGGAAGGGGTTAATTTTAAATCTTCAAATGAAAATGTAGCGGGAAAAAAACTGAAAATTCAAGTATTTTTGGAATTGCTTTTTTCCGACGCGCCTTTAGCTGTGTTTCGCTACCCGTGGTCTTGGCTAGACTTGCACTTTCCAATCCTACGTCTTTGCAGCAGTCTTATCTCGGCCGTATCTCACATAGGTGCTCTTATAGCATTAGAGCCTGTGATATCACTACAGCTTAGCCTGTCCTGTTACATTGCAGAAATGAAGCCCTTGAGGACAATTTCCCACTATGGCGGGGCCTAGTCGGTTTCATTTGCACCTTGCTCCCCCCCATGTTCACAACCTGCTGGAGACCCGTCCTGGGTGGAATGAAACCTCTTTTTATTTGCCGCTGTGCCGTATTCATAAGGAGTTATTGGCTGTGACAGGCTCCAGTATCAGGATTGAATCGGTGGCTGTGCTGTGTCTGCAGCGAGAGCCGCCGCTGAGGCGCTGCAGGGCACGGCTGTACTGCTCTGTTTGTCACACACAGCACTGATGTAAGTGACTCTGAAAAGATGGGACAGATTACAAAGGCCTGCGGTGAACTTCCGCAAACTCCAATTTCGGAAAAGAGTTTACAGGGAGAAGGATGGCTGCTTAGCTCTGGATCTACAAATACAGCGGCGGTCTTCTTGACCCCTTTTTAATTTTTTTTTACTGAATATCCAATGCTAAATAGAACTACAGTCTCTACCTTTGTCAGGTCTACTTCGAGCTATACATATCTCTGTATCTCTATTGGGTCCTTGTTCAGGACTCAACACCTAGATGTCCCTTTGGTTTTACTGAACTGACTTTATGATGGTCTTAAACAGGCCCTGAAGGGTTACCCTGGGATAAAGTTTTCACCTCTGAGTGATAAATTCAAGGTTCCAGTTCAGAAAAAAAAAAAAATACTTTGTTCACTTGCAGGCTGTTCAATGTATTCGACTTGAATTATTGCGGAACTTTACTTTCTCCCTGCTGACATTCACAAGCTTTAAAGGGATTCTATCGTTGGATACCCTATTTTTCTCCCTAACACGTAGGAATAGCCTTAAGAAAGACTATTCTTCTCCTACCTTTAGACGTCTTCTCCGCACCGTCGTTCGGTAGAAATCTGGGTTTTCTTTTGTATGCAAATGAGATCTCTCGCAGCAATGGGGGCGGGCCCCAGCGCTCAAATAGTACTGGGGGTGTCCCCAATGCTGCGAGAGAACTCTCCAGTGCCGCCTTCATCTTCTTGTGGAACGGCCTCTCTGCATGTCTTCTTCCAGAGCTGGGTTCAAACTTCTAGGCCTTGGGCAGAGCAGACTGCGCATGCCCACAGGCCACTAGGAATTGGCTGCTTACACCAGTTTACTGTGTAAGCAGCCATTTTTCTTGTGGCCCGGGCATGCGCAGTCTGCTCTGCCCAAGGCCTAGAAGTTTGAACCCAGCTCCGAAAGAAGACATGGAGAGGCTGGTTCCTGAAGAAGATGTAGGCGGCACTGGAAAGTTCTCTCGCAGCATTAGGGCCCCCCAGTACTGTTTGAGCGCTGAGGACCGCCCCCAGTGCTGTGAGAGATCTCATTTGTATACAGAAGAAAACTCAGATTTCTACCAAATGGTGGCGCGGAGAAGACGTCTAAAGGTAGGAGAAGAATAGCCTTTCTTAAAGGGGTTGTCCCATCTCAAGGATCCTATCTATTCTGCTAGTTTGTGGATTTAAGACTTCTCCTAAATACATTGCTTTATCACAACTGCTTTGCTTGGCCTGCTGATATTCGCAAGCTTTAAAGGGTTTCTATCATTGGATACTCTATTTTTCTCCCTAACACGTAGGAAGAACCTTAAGAGACTATTCTTCTCCTACCTTTAGACATCTTCTCTGCACCGCCGTTTGGTAGAAATCTGGGTTTTCTTTTGTATGCAAATGAGAACTCTCGAAGCATTATTTACTTTGCTTTTCCATAACCACAGGCCTGGTGATGAGCTTATCTCCTGGTCCACAAGTGACATAGCTCCCTGCTGTCAGGTAGGGGGGGCTGAGTGCACAGAGTGAGCTTGTATTTCTGAGCTGTTTATCTCTCTGCACCACACAAGTGGCGTAGCTCCTGCTCTCAGATACGGGAGGGGGGAGGTGAGTGCTCTGTGCTTGTATTTCTGAACTGTTTATCTCCTGCTCTTCCAGTTATCAGTCGGTTTAATTGAATTTGGCTGATAAGGGCTAAGATAGGGAGTCCTTACCTCTGTATGTAAGCACAGACCTACAGACAAACGGAGTTTATTGCAACCAAACCCAGCTCTGCTACATCATCTTCATATTGTGCATCTTCCAGTGATACTGTGCTAAGTTATTTACAATCATCCCTCATTACTGACTGCAAACATACTGCTATGAAGAGAGTCAGCAGAGCAAGTGAAACCCCGCCCGCCAATGTACTGAGAAAACCAGGAAGTGAACAGAGCACACAGCATGCAAGTTGCTGAACAAGCCAGTTGGGAATACCCCTTTAAGGCTATTCCTACGTGCGATTGAGAAAAAAATGTGATTTTTATGATAGGATCCCTTTAAAATCCACTTTTGACTCTGCCTCTGAAAACTTGAACGTAATGTGAACTGGACCTTACCCCTCAGATCATAATCTCCTGCAAGGGAACTGCAAACAGCTGAGCCTTAAAGGGAGAGCCTCCATATTTGGTATTGCAAAAGGACTGTGTTTGGGGGAAATGGAAGAGGCAAGCCCGCGCCCTCTTTTTCCTAATCTCATAACCCCATTTAGACCGGTTTTGTGGCCTTAATATTCCAGCCTTGTATGGTCACCCCTAACCCCGGCAGTCTAGATAACAGACTCTGAGATGTGTTTTATTACTCCGGAGCGTCTTGGCCGCCTTTCATCGCTCTCCAGCATTGCTTATGTGTATATGATCATTGTGTGTGTCAGGAGTGAGGGTTATAGATTGCAGAGCGGCAGAAAACAATCCCGCCGTCTTATCCTACAAGGATGCAGAACTGATTATTTTTTCCTCTTGTCTTCAGCCCCTTGCTCCACGGCAGATTGCAATACTCATTCAGAGCTAAAATATTACTGGATAAAATGGAGTTACAGCATCGTAAAAGTGCTGACTCCGGTGCTATCTCTGCCGTTTCAACAGGCCCATAAAAAATCAGATTTAATCAGCACAAAACGTGGCGCTTCTGTTAAAAGGGCCGTAAAGTTAACAAATACAACAGTCTGGTCTAGTACGCCGGAGAAAATGTACCAAGGCCAGAGGTGTATTTCTGACATCTGACGCTTGGCGTTGGCTGGGATCTTGGGAAGTCGCAGCTGAAAGTCGTCCTTGCGTGATATACGTTCACAGATATTTTTGGGAAAAAAATGGATTTTACTAATTTTAGACACGGGAGATTTCCTTCAGTTTTGGGTTGACATGCTCAGTAAATGATGAGATTGCTAATGGGGGACGTCCACAAGGGCTGGGGGATCGAAGAATAACCGAAACGAACATCGATCTGGATTTCAGTTTGGTTATTTATTTACAAGGTTCTACAGCCGGTTTCGTTCGGACCAAACACATAAAAAAAAAAAATAACAGCGTTACTCACCTCCCCTGTTCTCCGGCGCAACTCCCTGCAGTCTTCGGGTCTTGTGACTTTAGTCCGTTGATGAGGCCTCTGCAGGTCACGTGGCGTTATGATACGAATACGCAACAACACATAAAGAACAGTGTTACTCACCTCCCCTGTTCTCCAGCGCAACTCCCTGCAGTCTTTGGGTCTTGTCACTGTAGTCAGTTGATGAGGCCTCTGCAGGTCACGTGGCGTTATGACACAAATACGCAACAACACATAAAGAATAGTGTTACTCACCTCCCCTGTTCTCCGGCGTGACTCCCTGCTGTCTTTGGGTCTTGTGACTGTAGTCCGAAACCGTTGATGAGGCCTCTGCAGGTCACGTGGCGTTATGGCACCAATACATAAGTGCCATGAAGCTGTGTCACCCACGTGACTACACAGGCCTTGTGATCCCTGATAACAGGGAGTCACGCCAGAGCCCAGGAGAGGTGAGTAACACTGTTTTTATGTTTGATCACCTCTCCTGGGTTCTGGTGTAACTACCTGCTGTTTTTGGGTCTTCTGCTTTATGACGGGGGTTACAAGGCCTGTGCAGTCACATGGGTCACACAGCATCATGACACTTGTGTGGGCCTCCGCTTATTATATTCGCCCAGCCCTAGTCTTTGTCCTTTGCTGTAGTCGTAGCCATGCCTGTATTGCCCTTCCTAGTTAGGGGTGCGTTTAAAGAGGACCTTTCACCCCCTCCACCAGCTTCTACAATAGGCACCGTGTAGGTTTACCTATGACATGACCCGTTCCTCAACATTGGGATCCACAATGTATCTCCTAGCAAGCCTGATGGTTGCAGAGAATCCGGATCCTAAAATATTTTATTCATTCCCTTGGTCCCAATACTCCTCTTTGGCCATGAGTCTGACTATTTGCAGCTGTCCACTTTATCCTGCAGGTTGTTACCCAAAAATCACGGTGTGGATCTTAGTGACCTGAGCCCCGGCGTCAGGCTAACAGAGCGCGCTCCAGAGCTGGCTCGGCTGAGCAGATGGATTGAGAATTGGCTTGTCATACAGATCAATGTGAATGATTCTGGACGCCGGGCCAAGTTGTGGATCCAATTGTAGTTTTTCGCCGAGCAGTTGCTGTTCGTACGTCCCTGCCAGGACTTTGTGGACAAATTGCCAGAGGTGATGTTCCTGCTTGTATAATGCAGCGGTCCTATGTGATTCCTCACAATGGTTAACTAACAATTAGAGGGCGTTAGTTTTGGCTTCTTTGTGTTTTTATTATTTTTTTTTTCCTTGACGTTTTGCATAGACCAGATGTTACATGCGAGTTAATGGGAATTTATGAATTCTTATTTCCCTGTGTAGTAAGGGTTGTAAGTGCATTGTAAGGACATGCTGTAAGTTGTTCAAGAAACCTCAGTAGCTAAAACTGGCCGTGGGGAATAAAACGTGATCGGCAGATCTTCTGATGGACGCGAGTCTATGGCGGCAGACGGGTCATCCTCCACACCTGCTATAGACTGCCATGCTTGAAAAACCATAAGATTTCCATTTAATGGGGTTCTTAAGGGATCCTTTGAATACAACAATTTCAAAGAAAAAAATTGATATTTTAGCTCACCATTCCACAGTGCAGGGTGCGCGATCTTGATTTCCGGACTCGAGAAGACTGTATCTGAGCACGCTGAAGGGGCCATGAATAAGGGACGTTTCAGTCCTGAAACGCGTCGGCCAGTCATGTAGCAACAGCGGTTTTTAGCCACGTATTTAGTCTTTTCTATCTTTATCTTTTATATTTTTGTATTATTTTAATATGATGAATTAAAGGCTAATTTTTATAACAGTCAAGAGATGCGGATCTACTCTCTCTTTGTAGGAATCCTTTGAATAGTTACTCCAGGGCTTTCGGACAGCAATCCTGGTTCTGACTCTGGGTCATGTGATTGGAAGCAGATCCCAGCCCCAAAATTTATATATGGGGATCACAATGTACTTTCTTTTTTTTTTCCTATCAGTATGTCTTCTTAGTATGGGAAGAAATCCACGCAAACATGGGGCGAATGTACAAACTCCTTGCCGATGTTGTTCCTGGCAGGATTTGAACCTAGGACGCCAGTGTTGCAAAGCTGCAGTGCTAACCACTGAGCCACTGTGTTGCCTCCTGACCCCAAAATTTCCTCTGCCTACCCTGTAGCTATTTGTGCTACATTGACTCTGCCCGAGAAACTGGATAGGAGACGGAAACCGGGGGTCACTTTTCAAACCCATTCATTTCAATGGGTTTGCAAAGTGTCCGCCCATGAGCGTCTTCTGGTCTTCGCGGCAAAACCAGACACAAAGTCGGACATGCAGGACTTTGTGTCCACTTTAAAAAAAAAAAAAAAAAAAAAAAGAGGCCACGGAGAGGCACCAAACTCACAGGCAGACACTGACTGCCGGGTTTCCGTCTCCAGTCATGGTTTCTCAGGCGGAAGACGGAAACCCACAGAGCGGAGACCGGGTGCAGATGTGAACCCGCCGTTAGTTTAAAACCATATCTGGTCCAGTTTTCTTGAAGTTAGTATACCTAAACTTTTTGTTTTTCTGTCCTTTGTCTCATTAATACTTTTTGTAATATATTTTATTAAAGAATTTTGGCCACTTTCTGTCCTTATTCTTTCCACCATCGCCCTATTGGCAACTGGAAACTGTAGGTATAATGGAGGGGGATAGTCTGGTGTCCTATGTAAGTTGAGGTTCTTAGCTTTGATGTGGCACAAAGATCACAGTTCTAGCTGTAAAATTTCCCATTAAAAGCACAGTTGGGACTGGCATATTTTATATTCGGCTGTAGTTGCTCTAATTCCTTACTTTTTTTTCAATTGATGACAAGTGCAGTCCTGTACAAGTGATCTGTGGGGGTTCAAGTTATTGGATCCTCACAGACCCAATAGTCATAGGCCAGCGATGGTGAACCTTTTAGAGACCAAGTGCCCAAACTTCAACCCAAAACTCACTAATTTATCACAAAGTGCCAACACTGCAATTTAACCTTACTAATATGTGGATCCACAATTACACACAATTACAGACCTGTAAAATATAGTCCTACAAATGGGGCTTTATAGAGCTTTCTGCTTCACTGTGACCCCCACACAGTCCAATCAGTTCCACAGTGGTCCCCACACAGTACAATTTCCTCCACTGTGATCCTCATACAGTCCAATCTGCTGCACAGTGGCCCCCACACAGTATAATCTGGTGCACAGTGACCCCCGCACAGTATAATCTGCTGCACAGTGGCCCTCGCACAGTATAATCTGCTGCACAGTGGCCCCCGCACAGTATAATCTGCTGCACAGTGGCCCCCACACAGTATAATCTGCTGCACAGTGGCCCTCGCACAGTATAATCTGCTGCACAGTGGCCCTCGCACAGTATAATCTGCTGCACAGTGGCCCTCGCACAGTATAATCTGCTGCACAGTGGCCCTCGCACAGTATAATCTGCTGCACAGTGGCCCTTGCACAGTATAATCTGCTGCACAGTGGTCTCCCCACAGTCCAATCTGCTCCAAAGTAGCCCCTACACAGTATAATCTGCTGCACATTGGTCCCCACACAGTATAATCTTCTGCACAGTGATCCCCCCACAGTTCAATTTGCGCCACAGTGGTCCCTATACAGTATAATCTGCTGCACAGTGGTCTCCCCACACAGTATAATCTGCTCCACAGTGGTCCCTACACAGTATAATCTGCTGCACAGTGGTCCCTACACAGTATAATCTGCTACATAGTGGTCCCTACACAGTATAATCTGCTGCACAGTGGTCCCTACACAGTATAATCTGCTGCACAGTGGTCCCTACACAGTATAATCTGCTGCACATTGGTCCCCACACAGTATAATCTGCTCCACAGTGGTCTCCACACAGTATAATCTGTTCCACGGATGGGTGTCCAAAGAGAGGGCTCTGAGTGCCACCTCTGGCACCTGTGCCATATTTTCGCCATCACGGTCTTAGGCCATCAATAATAGGAACTGTTTAACCCCTTTAAAGGAAACCTAGGCGAGCCGGTATGATACTTTGCCTCCTTCAGGTTCTGCGTTGGGGTATTGTTTGCTGGGTAGCTTCACATAAAAAAAAAAAAAAAAAAATAGCAATATGGGCTTTGGAACCTGCCTGTGTGGTGTTTGGCCGACTTTACCACCGTGTTGCAAATAAGAACATGGAGACTAGTCGACGTTCATGTGACTTTTCCGTCTTCTTGGTGAGTTCTGTAAACTTGTGAGCAATCTTGTATCTTAAGGTCAGCCATGCCTTGGTAATTGAATGTAATGGCCGGTGGTCAGCCAGCTGTAGACGGCCGGTAACAGCTGCCGCGATTATGCAGAGTGGTGGGCAGGGCGTCCTGGTGCGATATGTTGGCGCCGGTCATTTAGCAGCACGCTGACCAGCAGCCCTTCTTTTTAATAGTTGCAATTTCCTATGTAGTGAGTCTGACATTTATGGGACTGGTCCTGCTCGCTGAGTGCTCGCCGTGTGCGAGTAGATAAAGGTCAGGATCATTTTCCCGATCCTATAATGCCAGCTCGTGCCTCCCGCTTCCATCCTCTTCATTCACGTTCCACGCTCCGGTTATTATTATCCTTATCAACCCTCCATGAGGCAGACGAGGTTTCCTGTGTTCGCTTCTCTTTAGTTATTGATTGCAATCTGGAGACTCCACGTCGGCTTTATATACTGTGATTTCTGAATTATAGGCCGAGCGGCCAGACCAGCCTTCTCCTCTGAAGAAATTACAATCCCAAAGATCGCGGTAGATTTGCTTTATGATACAGCGTCCGTCCGTCTGGCCACTGTTAGTCCTTGTGCTTTTGTCCTGAAGTTTTATCGTCTCGCAACGAGTTGTGGGGTGAAAAGACGGGCACTTGGTTTCTGCGATTTATTGAAATTGGTGCATCCTGCTCCAGTCTTAAAGGGGATCTCTGATTCCAAATGGATTCAACCTGTTTGGGCCAGGAAACTCTGACTTACAAAAATGTGCCGTTTTTTGAAATCGCAGCATTTCCGATGGAGATTTTTTTTCTGCAAAGCATGAGATTAGCGAGGACTCCATTCACTTTGCAGGTATTGTAAAACGCAGCGTTTTTTTTTTTTGTCGCAGCCGTTCCACCGCAACTTTATTATTAATTTCAGCACAGAATAAATTATCAAAATTTGCAACAGTCTGGGACTTTCTTAGATTTTGGGTATAAGGCAGACCAGTTCTCCGGCATTAGTCTTATACACAGTCCAGTCCCATTAATGTGACCACTAGTCAAAATCCAGAATAGCCACCTTTGGCAGAGCGGACCCCTGCGAGACGTGCAGGAAGAGAGGGGATGTTATGATGATGGCCACTGGGATGTTGTGCCATGCCGACTCCAGTGCCGTGGCCAGCTGCGCTAGGTTACGCGGTTGAGCATCCATGGCGCGAACAACCCGATCGAGGTGCTCCCACAGATTCTCGATTGGGTTCAAGTCCAGGGAATTTGTTGGCCAAGGGAGTACGGTAAACTCATCCTGGTGCTCCGCAAACCACGCACGTACACTGCGAGCTTTATGACACGTCGCATTGTCCTGCTGGTAGATGCCATCATCCTGAGGAAAAACAATTCGCATTTAGGGGTGAACATGGTCCGCCAGGATAGATGCATACTGGTGTTGGTGCATCGTGCCTTCCACAATGATGAGTACACCCAGATGGCTGCTGACACGCGCCTTCTGCCATTGGTTATTTAATGTTGACGTCACAAGTAGGCGGCGGTCACATTAATAGGACTGGACTGTGTACTTGTTACAATAAATCTGTCAAGCCGAGGCGTCCCTTTCCTGGTCCGTTTGGCAAGCGAGTCAGAATATGGACTTAGGCCTGATTTACATCTGCGTTTGGGCTATTCCGTTCCCCTATCCGCATGAAAATTGCAATGTATGCAGCACTTTTCTCTCTGCATTTTTTATGCGGAAACCGAGCAGTAACCACACGGACCCCATTATAGTCTATGGGGGTCTACTGAGTTCCTAAGCACTTTTTTATGCGGATTAGGTTTCCCGCATGGACTCCCTGAACTGAAGCCCATGTGCACGTGACCCGGGCCTTCGCTGCAGGCGAGCTTGTGGCTACTAACCCCGTGCGATCGCTGCCTCTCTCCCGCCTGACATGTTTGCTGCAGCTCAGTCCAGACATTCGATGCGACAAATTCTATACAAAAACTTTAATACCATTTTTTTTTTCCATTTCTAATCAGGTCTTAACCAGGAGTTGATTCTCGTCAGTATGCAATAATGGGATATTATTATAGGGGTAGAACTCCTATAGGACTGACTGGTACCCATAGAATTTGGAGGCCCTCGGTAGCGCCGCTCTCATTGGCTTTGTCTCTCTCTTCCGTAATTCTCTTGCCACAACCTGGTAATGACATCCAGCGTCCTGCTGCTGCCGCCACAGTCGGAGTCTATACAGACGGGTCAGGTTCTTTTCCTCCTCTTATCTGCAGTATTATCGGTCTGCAGGACTCTGCCGGTTTCTATGGAGACGTACCGTCCTGCGCGCTCCGGGAAGTTTGTCCGGTGAAGGGCCGCGTGTAATTCCTTGGCATAGTGTGGCACTGGGAATGTAAAGTGTGCAATTTAAGGGCACGGCTGGCATTTTAGAAGGCTGTTTGCATTTGGAGGACTGACGTCTATCGGCGCAGCCTTTCATTATGTCTGAAATTGTAGGGTTGTGAAATGTCAGAATTCTCTCCCTTTATAAGCGCACATAACTTGTACAACACGCTAAGGGTGCATGCACACTGAGTAACGCCGGGCGTGTATGAGAGCCGTACACGCCGGCATTACAGCAGACTGCCGAACACTTCCCATTCACTTCAATGGGAGCGCTCGTAACAGCGGCGTTTACGAGCGCTCCCATTGAAGTGAATGGGAAGTGTTCGGCAGCCCTGCTGTAACGCCGGCGTGTACGGCTCTCATACACGCCCGGCGTTACGTAGTGTGCATGCACCCTAAGGCAAAAAAGGAGTTAATAAACAAATGCAGCGTAAAGGGTCAACCACTTTTTGGATTAGAGGCCAATGACAGCTTAGAGTCCCCCATCATGTGGTGATCACGAGGATCTTTCCGTGCCCTATGTGAATATGGACAGTGGTGCACATGTGTGGCCCCTGCCCATTCACTTCTATAGTGTTTCTGGTATAGTGATCACCTTCACACCTATAGAAGTGGATGGAGTGATGGCCTGGCAGTGATCACCATTGGCTCGGGACACATGGGGCAGTTGCAAACCCTCTTCTTGTAATCAATTGGGGGTCAGACTCCTAGCTAAGAGGGTAAGTGCTTGTATCCATTAATCTACATGCAATGGGATCCCTGTGAACGAGCCAGTTTGGCTTAGGGTCACTGCTTAGGACGTTGCGTAAGTTGAACTCTCCCCACCGATCTTTTCCCTTTAAGGCTGAGTGCACATGGGGTTGTTTGGTCAGTTTCTGGACCAAAAAATGGGTGACAGTGACTGGATGTCGGTGCATTGCACTGGCATCCAGTCGCACCCTTCGCTCTGGTTTAGGCCCAACAAATGGGCCTAGTCAGGAGTGTCTTCAGGCGGATTCGTAAGCGACTCGGCCTGAAGAAATGAGCATGTCTGTTCTTTTGTTTCCGGGAGTTGGAACAAACTGCTCCCGGAAAAAAAAAAACCTGAGCGGCTCCCATTGATTTCATTGGGAGCCGTCTTTTTGGTCAGGAATTTGAGGTGAATACGGCCTCAAAATCCTGACCAAAGTACCCCGCCTAACTCTGCAAGTAGACCATCAAGTTGCTTCCTTTAGGCGTTGCCTTGGTGTTGGTGACAGCTGGCTAAGGAGGCGAGGGACTAGATAAGCAGAGTGTGAATACAGGCCAATGTCAGTACAGGTTCAGTGTTTGGGAGCAGGCTGAGGTCAGACACAGATGTGCAGCATATGCAGGAGACAGAGATGAGGTCAGATAGGTACGCTATCCATACACAAAAGCTAGTTTGGTCGACCTATTATGGCCTATATACACGCATGCATGCTCTACTTGACCCTGAAATGGCAGAGGGGTGAATGCTTATCCATCAAAGTACAAAAGGTTTTGGCAAAGTGTGTAGTGACACGTTAGATGGTTAACCCATCGAAATTGGTGGGTTTGGCTGATACAAATCCAGTGTATATGGGCGCCTGAACCAGTTGATCATCAGTCAACACTTCAGGTTAGAAAAGCAGAACTTTGTTGGTCTCTAAAGTTCCCCATCACTGGCATAGGTTATAGACAAGAACTGCAGAGTGCCCAAACTGCAACCCACAACCCACTATTTTATCACAAAGTGCCAACACGGGAATTTAACCTTAATAATGTGCGGATCCACAATTGCAGGCGTTTACGGACCTACAAAATACGGTCATGTGAGTGGGGCTTTATAGAGCTTTCTGCTCTACTGTGACCCCCACACAGTATAATCTGCTGCACAGTGGCCCCCACACAGTATCATATGCTGCACAGTGGCCCCCCACACAGTATCATATGCTGCACAGTGGCCCCCCACACAGTATCATATGCTGCACAGTGGCCCCCCACACAGTATCATATGCTGCACAGTGGCCCCCACACAGTATCATATGCTGCACAGTGGCCCCCACACAGTATCATATGCTGCACAGTGGCCCCCACACAGTATCATATGCTGCACAGTGGCCCCCACACAGTATCATATGCTGCACAGTGGCCCCCACACAGTATCATATGCTGCACAGTGGCCCCCACACAGTATCATATGCTGCACAGTGGCCCCCACACAGTATCATATGCTGCACAGTGGCCCCCACACAGTATCATATGCTGCACAGTGGCCCCCACACAGTATCATATGCTGCACAGTGGCCCCCACACAGTATCATATGCTGCACAGTGACCCCACACAGTATCATATGCTGCACAGTGGCCCCCACACAGTATCCTATGCTGCACAGTGGCCCCCACACAGTATCATATGCTGCACAGTGACCCCACACAGTATCATATGCTGCACAGTGGCCCCCACACAGTATCATAGGCTGCACAGTGGCCCCCACACAGTATCATAGGCTGCACAGTGGCCCCCACACAGTATCATATGCTGCACAGTGACCCCACACAGTATCATATGCTGCACAGTGGCCCCCACACAGTATCCTATGCTGCACAGTGGCCCCCACACAGTATCATATGCTGCACAGTGGCCCCCACACAGTATCCTAGGCTGCACAGTGGCCCCCACACAGTATCATAGGCTGCACAGTGGCCCCCACACAGTATCATAGGCTGCACAGTGGCCCCCACACAGTATAATCTGTTCCACAGATGGGTGCCCAGAGGGAGGGCTCTGAGTGCCACTTCTGGCACCCATGCCATAGGTTCACCATCACAAACCTATGCCATCAGCGTATATACATCATTACGCTATATAGTGTTATCTCTATCAATGTCCTTTTATTATTTTTATGCCTTTTATTAACAAAAATTTCCTTAGTCACGATCCCGATTCTTTCCGGTCAGATCTTAACGCCGCCGTCTACGAAAGTCTTCATCCCTGGTTAAGTTCTTCAGTCGCCATGGTGGTGTGTAATGTGATGGATGGCCCAGAAGCTTCTAGACTGTAAAAACTGTTTGCCGCTGTCCTTGAGTGTGCTTGATGGGTAATAGTGAAGCCTTTTATAAGAATTACAACCACTGGCTTGACAGTCAGAAATAAAATAGCTGCTCGCTCTGTCCTGCTCTTTATTTCCCCGTGTTCCCGTCTCCTCGGATATTGGAATAATCGCTCTCGCTCCTTTTAACCCTACTGCCACGGCTTCTCAATGGTTAACTCTATCCGTCCTGTACGTCGGAGGAAGAGCGGGAAACAGCCTGTGACACAGATTTCTCTGTAATTTTCTGCTCTCTGCCAGCGCGGTTATTTCGGCGGCGCACATGCATACAGGGCTTGCTATTTTCTAGCTGCATCTCATCACTTTAGTGTCTTGCAACGAAACCATTAATTTCTTCCGGCTGATGGAATTTCATGCTCTCAGACCTGGGCGAACTCATGAAGATTTTCTCAAACCTTTAGCTAAGGGAGAGAATTTTTTCCCTAAATTAAACAGAAAGCGCTTCAAGTCGTCGGTCCTCTTACGTGATACATTCAGCTATTCCTTGGTTGGCCCGCTTGACCATAATGGGCACTTGAAGGGGATGATCATAAGTAGAGATGAGCGAGTACTGTTCGGATCAGCCGATCCGAACAGCACGCTCCATAAAAAAGAATGGATGCACCTGGTACTTCCGCTTTGACGTCGGCCGCCCGCTTAAGCCCCCGCATGCCGGCTACGTCCATTCATTTCTATGTGAGCGTGCTGTTCGGATCGGCTGATCCGAACAGTACTTGGTCATCTCTAATCATAAGGTCTCATTCAGAGATAAAAGCTTGTGAGTATAGCAGTTTCCAGACCAAAAAAAAAATAATAAAATCCTTGGGCGCCGTGCCAAATTTTTACCTAAGGGCAACAAATAAGTCCTATAGTCTTGCCTGAAGACTTGTGGTTGTCTTTCCAACCAGTGCCATTGTGGTTTTCCTGTTGAGTATCACTTGTGTAGAGATTGGTGGTAGGTATTGGTAGAAGCTCCTAAGGTTTATGAGATGGTTCTTTGCCACGTTGACTTCTAGATTGTTAGAAGCTCCTCAAAGTTTGGTTGGTGATGGGGGAAAACCAGCCCGTAACTATTGGCCCTAATGGTTTTTGGGAGTTTTCTGATACCTGGTGGAGTTTCCTAAACTAGCTCTTGCAGTGACCACACAGAATCCCAAAACCTACAGGCTAGTGTCCACTCCTGTATTGTTGGGAATATACTGCTATAATGTGACCTCTTTTGTCCAAGTCCCAATCTGTCATGAACTTGTTGAGCTATCAATATGGTGATTAATGACCGTTCTGATTATCTTGTACAAAGCTCTTGAAGACGGTCAGAGTAGAACATGCCTCCTTCATTCGAGATCTGATGTGTGAAATTTTGGCACGATTGTCATCTTTTTGAGACTCTTGGAGGTTCTGTCCTGTTGACTTTTGGCTTGGTGGAAGCTCCTGAATCCCTCAAGGTCATGTAGGGTTTCTGAGCATAGTTTGCCATACTCTGGTCAAGCCTATTACCCCAAATTGGATTCCTGCCACTATTGTGTTATTTCTTTCTTGCTCAGCAGAGAATTGCGTGGTATATACAGTGGGGCAAAAAAGTATTTAGTCAGTCACCAATAGTGCAAGTTCCACCACTTAAAAAGATGAGAGGCGTCTGTAATTTACATCATAGGTAGACCTCAACTATGAGAGACAAAATGAGAAAACAAATCCAGAAAATCACATTGTCTGATTTTGTAAGAATTTATTTGCAAATTATGGTGGAAAATAAGTATTTGGTCAGTAACAAAATTTCATCTCAATACTTTGTTCTATATCCTTTGTTGGCAATGACAGAGGTCAAACGTTTTCTGTAAGTCTTCACAAGGTTGGTACACACTGTTGTTGGTATGTCGGCCCATTCCTCCATGTAGATCTCCTCTAGAGCAGTGATGTTTTGGGGCTGTCGCTGGGCAACACGGACTTTCATCTCCCTCCAAAGGTTTTCTATAGGGTTGAGATCTGGAGACTGGCTAGGCCACTCCAGGACCTTGAAATGCTTCTTACAAAGCCACTGCTTCGTTGCCCTGGCGGTGTGCTTGGGATCATTGTCCTGCTGAAAGACCCAGCCATGTTTCATCTTCAATGCCTTTCCTTATGGAAGGAGGTTTGCACTCAAAATCTCACAATACATGGCCCCATTCATTCTTTCATGTACCCGGATTAGTCGTCCTAGCCCCTTTGCAGAGAAACAGCCCCAAAGCATGATGTTTCCACCCCCATGCTTTACAGTAGGTATGGTGTTTGATGGATGCAACTCAGTATTCTTTTTCCTCCAAACACGAAAAGTTGTGTTTCTACCAAACAGTTCCAGTTTGGTTTCATCAGACCATAGGACATTCTCCCAATACTCTTCTGGATCATCCAATGCTCTCTAGCAAACTTCAGACGGGCCCGGACATGTAGTGGCTTAAGCAGTGGGACACGTCTGGCACTGCAGGAT
Organism: Leptodactylus fuscus; assembly: GCF_031893055.1. Lineage (NCBI taxonomy): Eukaryota > Metazoa > Chordata > Amphibia > Anura > Leptodactylidae > Leptodactylus > Leptodactylus fuscus. The sequence continues at coordinate 23,218,527 of NC_134268.1, forward strand.
CTGAGTCCCTGGCGGCGTAGTGTGTTACTGATGGTAGGCTTTGTTACATTGGTCCCAGCTCTCTGCAGTTCATTCACTAGGTCCCCCCGCGTGGTTCTGGGATTTTTGCTCACCGTTCTTGTGATCATTTTGACCCCACGGGGTGAGATTTTGCATGGAGCCCCAGATCGAGGGAGATTATCAGTGGTCTTGTATGTCTTCCATTTTCTAATTATTGCTCCCACAGTTGATTTCTTCAATCCAAGCTGGTTGCCTATTGCAGATTCAATCTTCCCAGCCTGGTGCAGGGCTACAACTTTGTTTCTGGTGTCCTTTGACAGCTCTTTGGTCTTCACCATAGTGGAGTTTGGAGTCTGACTGTTTGAGGGTGTGAACAGGTGTCTTTTTATACTGATAAGTTTAAACAGGTGCCATTACTGCAGGTAATGAGTGGAGGAAAGAGGAGACTCTTAAAGAAGAAGTTACAGGTCTGTGAGAGCCAGAAATCTTGATTGTTTGTAGGTGACCAAATACTTATTTTCCACCATAATTTGCAAATACATTCTTACAAAATCAGACAATGTGATTTTCTGGATTTGTTTTCTTATTTTGTCTCTCATAGTTGAGGTCTACCTATGATGTAAATTACAGACGCCTCTCATCTTTTTAAGTGGTGGAACTTGCACTATTGGTGACTGACTAAATACTTTTTTGCCCCACTGTAGGCTTTCGTATCGTGTAACCCACTTCTCCAGATTTTCGGAGCTCTTAAACCCAGAAAACCCTTTGAGGACTTTGTGTTCCTCCTGTTTGAGCTTAGTTGTAAATATACAGCATATGTGGTCTAGGACAGTGCATCCTGGCCAAATCTTTACCAAAAAACCCCCCCAAACCATCCTAAGTATTGGTAGAAGCACCTAAGGTTTATGAGATGGTTCTTTGTCACGTTGACTTCTAGATTGTTGGAAGCTCCTCAAATTTTTGTAGGGTTACTGACCATGGTTTGATGTACTCTGATTAAGGGCACTGGCCCGGGACTGGATACCAGTCCCTGTTTTATCTTCATTGCTCTGTAGGATTTTTACTTTCATATCATGTAACTCAGTTCTCCAGTTTTTCGGAGATCATCCCACAAAACCTTTCCAGTACTTAAAGGAGAAGCGCAAATTTGGTCTACGGCAGGGTTTCCCAACTTTTTTTTAGATTCCTCGGACCAGTGGGAAATAATTTCCTCTTGGCACCCTGCCAAATAATTTTTACCAAAAACCAATAAACCTCCTAAGGCCTGTGAATCAATTCTTTCACGTTGACCTCTAGATTGGTGGACGCTCCTCAAGCGTACAAGGCTTTGTAGGGTCTCTGCCCATCGTTTGGGTACCGGCACTGCCCCGGGACTGGATGCCAGTCACCATTTTTATCATCTCTTCATTGCTCAGCAGAGAATTACGTGGAATTTTTGCTTTCGTATCATGCAAGTCACCGCTCCAGATTTCCGGAGCCCTCAACCTACAAGACACCCCAAGGACTCCTTTGTGTTCCTCCTGTAATTAAGCTTAATTGGATAATTAAGAAACGCTTTTTATTTATTCACTTACTCTAAGGTAAATGGAGGATCCTGAGGATGCTACTCTCATCACATTGTGTGGTGTAAGTTTTTTTTTTAATCTTAATTTTTTTTCTCCTCCTCTCCGCCCAATTCAAGAGATTTTACGTTTCCAGCTCCGGGGGGCGACGCGTGAAGTCTCACTTGAGCGTAAGCGGCGATAACATCTGCTCCCGGGTCTGGCTTTGTGTCGGCTCATTGGACCAAATGGTGGTGATTAGCTTAATTAACTCCCTTTCCACTCCGTGCCTCGCCTGCCCATTTGGCATCGGGCGTGCGCGCCACTAGGCTGACTTTTACTTCATTTGTTCTTAGTCGCTTCCTCCAGAGGCTTTGGTGTTCTGCAATGTTGCTGGCATTGGCCACGTTTGGGCTTTTCTAGGCCTGTAGTTTTGGATGGCGTTTTCCTGAACTTTTGCAAAAAAATTGACAAATGATGTGGAAAATCAGTTTAATTATTCCGGTGAGTAAAGTCGTCAGGACAGAAGATTTTCGGTGTATTATTGGATTTGTGGCAACTTGTCAGGCACCTTTTTGGGGTGGCAAAATGAGCAGAGAAAGTCCGGTCTTTGGGATGATTCCGCGAGGGACGTACATCTTACGACCGAGTGGAGAAAGTAGACGTGTTGTACTCTGTTGATCACATGGCCGTGTTACAGCTCAGTCCCATTCAGATGAATAGGGCTGAGCTTTAATACCAAGCACAGCCACTATACAGTGTACGGCGCTCTACTAGGAAGGTAGTAAGGAGGCCACAAAAATTGGTGCCATGGACAACCCCTTTAAGCCACAGAGAGCCAGTGATGGTGTGAACCTAGCGTTAGCATAAAACATGTTATAAAGGTGGTTGAAGACCAGGTTTTTCCAGGATTAAAGGGATTCTACCATTAAAATCAAATTTTTGTTGTAGATCACACGTAGGAATAGCCTTAAGAAAGTCTATTCTTCTCCTACCTTTAGATGTCTTCTCCGCGCCACCGTTCGGTAGAAATCCCAGTTTTTGTTGGTATGCAAATGAGTTCTCGCAGCACTGGGGGGCGGGCCTCAGCGCTCAAACAGCACTGGGGGCATCGCCAATGCTGCGAGAGAACTCTCCAGCGCCACCTCCATCCTCTTCATGCGTCGTCTTCCGGCGCTGAGGCTCAAACTTCTAGGCCTTGGGCAGAGCCGACTGCGCATGCCCGCGGCCACAAGAAAAATGGCCGCTTACACAGTAAGTAAGTGACCATTTTCTTGTGGCCTGTGGGCATGCGCAGTCGGCTCTGCCCGTGGTCCGAGGCCTAGAAGTGTGACCCCCAGCGCCGGAAGAAGACGCATGAAGAGGGTGGAGGTGGTGCTGGAGAGTTCTCTCACAGCATTGGGGACCGAGCGGCGGCGCGGAGAAAACATCCAAAGGTAGGAGAAGAATAGCCTTTCTTAAGGCTATTCCTATGTGTGATCTCCAAAAATTTCATTTTAATGGTAGAATCCCTTTAAAATATTGGTGACCTATCCTTAGGATAGTCCAATAAGTCAGCGTCCAATGATCAGCGCTCCACTCTCTACTTACCAAGCACAGTGCCTCTCATTGTATAGTGGTGGTGCGTGGTATTGCATCTCAGTCCCATTCCCATTATGGGATGAACAGCCTACAGGCCATATCACAGGTGTATGTGACGTCACTTCGAACTACCGATCGGTGGGGGGTCTTGGGTGTCGAACCCCTATATTGACTGTTGGAGTCACCCCCTCCCCGCCATCTCTCGTGCAGCAGATGGGCCACCTGTCCTTGCTCCTAAGCGCCTCACGACTATCGGCATCAGTATTGCGGTCACTTTTGTCATAGAAGACGTCACGATGGCTCACAAACAGCAAACACAAACCTGAGCGGCTGGACAGGTAACCTGCTAAAGGAGGCCGCACAATGGCTGGAAGTTAAAAAGCCGAATATCTCGGCGGGATGACAATGGCAGAAGCGATTTCTATATTTAATGTTCTCTTATCACATTTGCGGCTGCCGGAATCAAGCTGTTTCAGAGTAGAGCAATGTATAAAGCCGAGGCTCGTAAGACTGATGTAGGGGGCAGAGGTTACACTGATTGGAAAGCTGCGGAGGAACACAACCAGCCGCCCGTCCGCCCGCCACAAAGAAAAGGACCTCTCCGGCGCTCTGAAATCGGGGCATTTTAACGGGATACAATAGCAAATCACACATACATTAGTGGGAAGAATACCAGGAAAAAGCTTTTTACCTGCACGCTTAAGAAATTGTCTCGTACGATCAGCGGTTTTCTTCTCCGTTTCTCTGAAACTGGGTTGCCATAGAGACCTATTCATCGTACGCCGCGAACCTCACGTCGCATGCACAAGTAGGACCGGGCCCGGCGGGGTTAAAGGCACCGCCGAGATTACTTGAAGGATTTCTAAGTGGGCAGAGTTCAACTTCCGAGCAAGAACCGCCACCAGACCTCCTCTATTCGCAACGGCGCCGTGGCTCCGGACCGTGACTGCCGGACCACCCGGTGAGCTAAGCAGTCGGCTGGGTTTTTGACAAGCTTTCTTTCACGGTACAAGTCGACGACTTGGCGAAACTTGGTGGTTCTTTGAAGACAAGTTGTGGGATTGTCCTTGAGCATGTCCTGAAGTGAGAAGTCCATCTAAGATGGAACCAGTTGCACAGTCCGCATACTTTAAAGGGATTCTACCATTAAAATGTTTTTGTTTTTTTTTCTCCCTACACTTAAGAATAGCCTTAAAGGGATCCTATCACTCAGACATGATTTTTTTCTAGTACCACGTCGGAATAGCCTTAAGAAAGGCTATTCGTCACCTACCTTTCGTTGTCTTCTCCGCGCTGCCGTTCGCCAACAATCCCGATTCTTGTTGGTATGCTAATGAGCTCTCTCGCAGCACTGTGGGCGGGCCCCAGTGCTCATACAGTACTGGGGGCGTCCCCAATGCTGCGAGAGAACTCTGTCCAGCTCCGCCGCCTCCTTTTCTTAAGCAGAGTCATCTTCAGCCTCTTCTTCCGGCGGTGGCTTGTAACTTCTAGGCCTTAGGCAGAGCAGACTGCGCATGCCCACAGGCCATGAGAAAATGGTCGCTTCCAATATTGTGCAAGCGGCCATTTTCTCGTGGCCTGTGGGCATGCGCAAATGAGAGGCTGAAGATGACGCTGCTGAAGAAGAGGAGGCGGCGCTGGACAGAGATCTCTCGCAGCATTGGGGACGCCCCCAGTGCTGTCTGAGCGCTGTGGCCCGCCCCCAGTGCTGCGAGAGAGCTCATTAGCATACCATCAAGAACCGCGATTGTAGGTGAACGACGGCGCGGAGAAGACATTTAAAGGTAGCCTTTCTAAAGGCTATTCCTATGTGTTAGGGACGAAAAAAAATTGAGTTTTAATGATAGAATCCCTTTAAGGGAGTGCAGGATTTATGACCTCATAAATCTTCAATGTTTGGACCTCTAAAACGCTGTGGACTCTTAACCAAGTATAGCGCCATATATTGTATACTGGCTGTTCTTGGTATTGCAGATCTGAGCCCTTCGCTCGAAAGGGACTGAGCTGCACACAGGCCACGGAACCGATGAATGCGACGCCACTGGCCTGAGAAGTGGAAGAGGCGCTCACCCCAAGCATTGCCGCTCGTCAAATAGCACCTCCACCGATGTAATATTAGTCACTATCCTACGACTAGACCATCGATATCCTAGTACTGTAAATCCCGCACTCGAGCATGACGCCATCTTCTTAATTAATCTCAATTCAAAATTTTTGTGTGAATTTTTGAGTCTCTAAATCCATGGTTGCTTTTTTCCCACCGTGTACTGTAACTGAACTTTATTCAAGAGCTGTAATACCAGACACTGTCTGTGAGCAAGAGTGGCGCTGTTTCTGGAAAAACGTATCTTTTTATTTTTTCACTTAATCCTGGGTATACATATTTGCATTTACCAGTCTGTATCTGCACAGGACATTATACTCACGGTATTTTTCGCTTGTTTTCTGCTTCCCCGCTCAGTATTCAGAGTCAGATATGTGATTTCTCACAGAGCGGGGGTGTTCATATCCTCTTCCCGCTACACGATTCTCTGCAATGTTTCCAGCTCGGCAGGGGCCCTTCGTCGCGACTAAATTGCAGGTCATAGGAAGTGGGAGAGCGCTGTATAGGCCTATACGGCAGCGTTAGTATTTGTATGCGGCTCCATTTACACATACGTGACTCCCCTGACACGCATACATGTTCTGCATTGTCTATGGTGTTAGGCCGGTGACTCTCTTATATCACACTCTGGTATTGCCTTTTTAGAGCTCTCGATGGTTTGTTGCCGCATTATGTTCTGAATCCATTATCGCTGCCAGGTTTCTTGTCGTTGTGTTTTTGTTTTTGTATTTTTTTTTTTATAAAGTGTTTTTCTACAAAAAAGAAAAAAAAAATCCTGTGTCTGCCTAATCTTCGTCAAAACAGTGAGTTGTAGTAATACAGTTGAGATGGTTTGCTTTGGGTACAATTGGTTGACCATGGTCTAACCGATGGGCTCAGATAAAGGGGCAAGGGTTAGGTTGCATGATTTTGTGGAAAAAACAGTGGGGAGGTTTCGACTACAGCAACCTGCTACCTAGTCAGAAAAGAAGCCGTCTTAAAGGGATTGTCCAGGGGTTTAAAGGGACAAGGACCGAAGGACCATATTTATACACTTTATCCCTTAGTCTATGACTAGGCAATACACTTAAAGGGATACTATCATTGGATACCCTTTGTTTCTCGATAACACGTAGGAATAGCCTTAAGAGAGGCTATTCTTCTCCTAAATTTAGATGTCTTCTCTGCGCCGCTGTTCACTAGAAATCCGGGTTTTGTTCGGGATGCAAATAAGTTCTCTCGCAGCACTGGGGGCGGTCCACAGCGCTCAAACAGCACGGGGGGCATCCCCAATGCTGCAAAAGATATCTACAGCGCCACCTCCATCTTCTTCAGGAATGGCTTCTTCCTGTGTCGACTGCACAGGCCCAGCCCCACAAGAAAATGGCCGCTTACACAGTAAGCTGGTGTAAGCGGCCATTTTCTTGTGGCCTCGGGCATGCGCAGTCAGCTCTGCCCAAGGCCTAGAAGATTGAAACCCAGGACGGAAGATTACACAGAGAGAAGGGCGTTCCTGAAGAAGGAGGCGGCGCTGGAGAGTTCTCTCGCAGCATTGGGGACACCCTCAGTGCTGTTTGAGCGCTGAGGATCGCCTGCAGTGCTGCGATAGAACTCATTTGCATACCGAAGAAAACCCGGATTTCTACCGAACGGCGGCGCGGAGAAGACATCTAAAGGTAGGAGAAGAATAGTCTGTCTTAAGGCTATTCCTACGTGTTATCGAGAAACAAAGGGTATCCAATGATAGGATCCCTTTAAGTGTATTGCCTAGTCATAGACTAAGGGGTAAAGTGTCTAAATTGGGTCCTTCGGCCCACCAGGGGAGCGGATGTTTGAAGGGTCCTCCAGTGACTTTATGGGACTGGTGGAGAATGGCAAGCTCTGTACTTGGATACACTTCATCAGGTCCTCAGTGTGCGTATTCGACCACTTCTCCTTTCAAACATCTCGGACCGGCCCACCTTAGGGTAGATCATCGATATCAAATTGGTAAAGGTTCGACATCCAGCACCGATCTTGAGGCTTCATCATTCGACAAGTGCTCTGGCCTATTCACTATTTACGAAGCACAGCGCTTTACATCGTATGGTGGCCGTTGTTGGTATTGCAGCTCGCTCTTGTTTATTTGAATGGGACTGAGCTGCAAACAAGCTAGGTGACTGATGAATGTAACGACACTGGCTGAAGCAGAAGTTGTGCTTGCCCTGGTGTCTGACCCCTACTGATTTTGATATCTTTTTTTTTTTTTTTTTTTTTTTTTTTTTTTTTTTTTACATTTTTTTTATTTATTTATTTTTTCCTATGGCACAGTCATCAATATTTTAATCCTACTAAAACCAATAGGATTACCCCCTCCCCCCCCCAGAAGTGCTTGCTTCTGAGAACAGTGCCACACCTGTCCATAGTTTGTAAGTGGTATTGCAACAGACCCCGTATCATTTGCAATGGACCAGACGCAACATATGTACCCATATGTACCCTTTATTGAACATTGGTCAATTCCACCACCCACCTGTAGTGTATAGGGGTGTCCTGACTCTTTCCTGGCCCCAGAGGACCATTGTTAAGCTCCAATCCTAGGACTGCAGCGTACCCCCCCTACCCTTTTATAACACCTGGTGCATGGAATAGCAGGGTGTGCGCGTGTACAGGGGGCTCGGAGGAATAGCTGTTGGTACGTGATGGCTGCATTTACCTTCCTCAGTTCTCTCCACCACTAAATATGTAGAGACCAGGTCATATCTGCGGTCATATGGTTGTCACTCAGCTCTTCCAGGATGTTGCAAATAAAGCAGCCACCTAATACAGTATATAGAAGTATATAGAAGACCTTGCCGTCACTTTTTGCCAGTGGGAACGCTGTTTTACGAAGAAAGCTGACGGTGGAGTCATCCATTATCCTCTCCAAGGCCGAGCGATCGTACAAGCCTATGATGTATGTGGAGAGCGGAGTCGTCTTCTAAGGAGTCACGACATGGCAGAATGCAAATCCGGTCACATAACGGGGGCGCCCACAGACGTGACGAGATCAATAGCGCTTTGTTAGCCATGAAACCTTTCCTTGCTTGACTGACTCCGATAGATGAGGCCTCGGTCAGCAGCCACTTAGTTCTGTGCGGTGCCTGATACAAAAGTCGTCACTTTACACTCAAATTTGTGCAGCTGAGACTTTTCTGCCCCATTGTTGGGTTTGTCCTGTTTTACCCATTTTTACAGATTCCTCCATGCACTCATAGGTGTACGGATCCTTGAAAACGGGCACACTTGGATGCAAAACGACCGTGAAAAATGTCCAAGGTCGTTTGAATTTGGCTTTAGTATGACAACCCCTGTTTACCCTCTGGGGGCATTTGCCTGATATACAGGAGGATTGTCAATTTGGGGCCAGCCTCAATGACCCCCTGGGGACCTAGCATGGCCATTTTTAACTTGGACAACCAATTATTTGTATGGCTGACACGTGATCCCTATATTTCACTTACACTAGTGCTGGCTCTCCATTGTTCGGGTCCATTGGGCGACACAATGAATGGAGAAGAGGACGCCTAAAAAAAAAATGTTTACGCATGGAACCCGGCGTACCCTATTGATTTCAATGGGCTCCATTGGGTATCAGTCTTTTTGAAACTGAAAGCGACAAAGAAAAAAAAAAGTTCTCCTTTGCTGATTTTTGGGGCGTTCTGCAATGCACATGTGAACCCAGCCTTAAAGGGATCCCTTCATTGGATACCCTGTTTTTCTGACTAACACGTAGGAATAGCCTTAAGAAAGGCTATTCTTCTCCTACCTTTAGATGTCTTCTCTGCACCGCCGTTCGGTAGAAATCCTGGTTTTCTTCGGTATGCAGATGAGTTCTCTCGCAGCTCTGTGGGCGGTCCTCAGCGCTCAAATAGCACTAGGGGCGTCCCCAATGCTGCGAGAGAAATCTCCAGCGACACCTCCATCTTCAGGAACGCCCTTGCTCTGTGCCTTCTTTCGTCCTGGGTTTCAATCTTCTAGGCCTCGGGCAGAGCTGACGGCGCATGCCCAGGCCACAAGAAAATGGCCACTTACACAGCTTACTGTGTAAGCAACCACAAGAAAATGGCTACTTATACCAGCTTACGGTATAAGCGGCCATTTTCTTGTGGCCTGGGCATGCGCAGTCGGCTCTGCCCAAGGCCATATAAGATTGAAACCCAGGAGGAAAGAAGACACAGAGAGAGGGCGTTCCAGACGAAGATGGAGGCGTCGCTGGAGATTTCTCTCGCAGCATTTGGGACGCCCCCAGTGCTGCGAGAGAACTCATTTGCATACCGAAGAAAACCCGGATTTCTACCGAACGGCGGCGCGGAGAAGACATCTAAAGGTAGGAGAATATCCTTTAAGGCTATTCCTACGTGTTGGTCAGAAAAAAAGGGTATCCAATGATAGGATCCCTTTAAGAAAAAATATCCGGTCCCGGCTTTCCCTGGTGGCAAAGACCATTATGACTTAAAGGGGCTCTCCAGCGATTATGTAAAAACTACTGCAGCAAAAACTCAGGTAAAAACGCCAATTGCAGCAATTTTTGTTGCAGACCTGAGGTGTCAGCAGGGGTGTAGGATGCTACTAAATGCCCAATTGGGTGGATTTTTGGTGCCTTGATGTTTTTTATTTCCATAATTCCCACTATAAATAGAATTGTCCATTATTAGAAGTCCTATCCCTGGATAATGAGATGACTCCTCTTTCTCCCCGTAGGTGGTGTTGAAGATTATTAAGCACTATCAGGAGGAAGGCCATGGCAGTGAAGTGGTGCAGGGAGTGCTGCTGGGCCTTGTGGTGGACGATCGGCTGGAAATAACAAATTGCTTCCCCTTCCCACAACACACCGAGGATGATGTGGACTTCGATGAAGGTATTAGGAGAACACTATTTATTCTATGTTCCTATGTGACGTAGGAATATACTATAGCTTTAAGACATTTATTACTGATCACAGGATAGTTGATCAACGTATGACCATCGGGGGCGCTGTGGTCTTCCAGAGGTCAGACTTTGATTACCTATCTTGTGGCTCGGTGATGATAAATGTCCTTTGTGTTGTCATCACTTCATGTACATTTAAAGGGGCTCTTCCTCTAGGATCCCCCTTAATCATATATGATGTATTAAAGCATATTTATGTCTTAGAGGCTCAGAACCCTACTATATAATAGCCTGTAAGGAGTAGCACCCACTCTTAACGACTCCGCATGATCATGGCCGCAGAGTAATACCACCCTTCTCCTCTAGTGGCCACTATAGGAGAAGCTAATATCAATAGGTGTGCTGTAATATCACATTTCTCCTATAGTAGGTGCTGCAGAAGAGATTGTCAAAGGAGAGTCTGCTATAGTAGAAATTTCTCCTGCAGTGGCCACTACAGGGCAAACCTGGTATTACATTGCATCCATTCACTTGATTTACATATGCAATGGTGCTAAAGGAGGAATGTAATATTGCATTATGGCCATTAAAACTTCTCCTATAGTGGCCACTACAGGAGAAATGAGGTATTACATTGTGTCTGTTCAGATGAATTTCTTCTGCAGTCGCAACTACAGGAGAAATGAGGTATTGCATTGCATCCATATTCAAATTAAATTTCTCTTGTCGTGGCCACTGCTGTAAAAAAAATAAATAAATAAAGTAGTAATTTAAATGGTTTGTGTAATACCACACTTCTCCTATAGTGGCCACTAGAGGAAAAATGTGGTATTACATTGTGTCCGGATGAATTTCTTCTCTTGTCGTGGCCACTGAAGTAAAAAAAAAAAAAAAAAAAAAAAAAATGGTCGCTTGTAATACCATATTTCTCCTGTAGTGGCCACTACAGAAAAAAATGTGGTATTACATTACGTCTGTTCAGATGGATTTCTTCTGCAGTGGCCACTACTGGAGGAATGAGGTATTACATTGCACCCATATTCAAATCACATTTCGCTTGTCGTGGCCACTGCTGTAAAAAAAAAATTAAAATAAAAAAAAATAATTTAAATGGTTTCAGTGTAATACCACACTTGTCCTGTAGTGGCCACTGCAGAAGAAATGTGCGGCCAGCTTTAGCTTTTATTGAGAAATTTTCGAGGTCTAAAGGTCAAGCTTTGCCTTATTGTCTTGCAATATATTAGGGCGCTATTGAATCTATGCTGGGTCCCGGGCGCACACACTGTCTACACTTTGGCGTTGCAGTTTGCGCCCATATCCTCTGCGCTGCGTTTGTATCGCTTTCTGCAGCGCCCGCAGAATCCCTTCCATCTCCGGGTGAGTCCTACAGAGGACGACGTGACTTGCTGCTCCCGTCCCTCCACGTCGTCGCTCTGTATCAGGCGCCGTGTGATGAATGTCTCCCTTCAGGCCGTTGCACCATCTGTCAGGTTAAGAGCGGTTGCGATGGCTGACGTCTGTCACCCGTTACATAAGGAAAGACTTCTCACCCCGGAACGCGGGAACACTATGGGTTAATAACGCAGCCGAGGAGACGATGATAAAAAATCTGATTTTATATTCTCCCCACCCCCCCCCCCCAAAAAAAAAAAAAAAAAAATCTGTTTGGGATTTAACAAGAGTAAATCAATTTACCTGGAGCCCGGTGCGGTCCGTGCTGTGCGCTGCGATGTGACAGGATGATAAACGGCCTTTTCTCCTCCTGTGAACACTCTTTGTTTTTGATAAATGGATTAAAATTTTTTAAGTGGTTTACAGTATCGCCGCGCTGACTTTATCGCCGCCGCGGATCTAGAGGGCATCCCGCGTTTTACACATCCCACGCTGCGCAGAGTCTCCCCGTGCGTTCATTTTGCCCGTCTTTTTTGGCGTCTGAATTTCCGTTTACTCTGCACAGATCGGCGGCGCTCGTGTGTAATGACAGCCTCGGCCAGTAGGGGCAGTGTTCTAAAAGGACTGAATTCGTCAGACAAATGCAGCGATGTCTGAATAGGGTCGCCTCTCTAGCAAGTGCACCAAATCTGACGTAGGTGAATACACCCCGCAGGAGGACGAGGACACCCATTGAGGGGTTAGGAAAACTATTTTGTTAGGCTGAGTTCACACAAAGTTTTTTGGTTAGGAAAAATCCGCTCAGGAAAATTTGAGGCCTTGTTTTGAGGCCTTGTTTTGAGGCCTTGTTTTGAGGCCTTGTTTTGAGGCCTTGTTTTGAGGCCTTGTTTTGAGGCCTTGTTTTGAGGCCTTGTTTTGAGGCCTTGTTTTGAGGCCTTGTTTTGAGGCCTTGTTTTGAGGCCTTGTTTTGAGGCCTTGTTTTGAGGCCTTCTTTTGAGGCCTTCTTTTGAGGCCTTCTTTTGAGGCCTTCTTTTGAGGCCTTCTTTTGAGGCCTTCTTTTGAGTCGTTTCTTGAGGTGTTATCCACCTGAAAAAATCAATCCAAGTCAATGGGGGTCGGAAAAAACGCCTCAGAAAAAACGCTAGCAGTTTTTCGACCTCCCATTGACTTGCTTTGATTTTTTTTTTTTTTTTTTTTTCAGGCGACCAATGGACATGTCGCTTCTTTTTTTTCCGCTAGCAGAAAATCTACTAGCGGAAAAAAACCCAGCAGGTTACATAGGACTGTATGGTGAGGCGTTTTTTTGGAGGAGGATGGTCCTGGGCGATGATGAAATCTGAGTATATAGAGAGGCACCAACTGCAAAAAAAGCAACCAGGCTGTTTGTATGACAGCGTAATGGAGTCACCTTCACTCCAATTTGCCACTTGTCTTGATATATTGTATGGACTGCTCATCCATTAGAAAAAAAAGGCCTCTTTTGTCCAAAAATAGCACCACCCCTGTCCACAGGTTGTGTGTAGTATTGCAGTTTACTGCCATTTATTTCCAAGTGACTGAGCTGCAATACCAGACACCACCCATGGTAATAGTAAAGCTAGCCTGCCATAGTATAGGTGACCACCTGCGAACATGGGAGGAGGAGTGACTCTGGGTCAGAGCTAGCCCAGAACCTTAAGGTACAGAACAAATTGGACCCAAGAGAAGTGGGTTTAGGATCCCTTTTTAAGGACCCCATTCATTACTGTATGGAGTGCTGCAGTCTCTTTACTATTTCTCATGCACAGCGCCATACATTGTACAGTGGCCTTGCTTGGTATTGCAGCTCAGCCCTATTCCCTTGCATGGGGTTGAGCCGCATCATGGCCATAGAACGTGATGTCACTGCCTAAGAAGAAGCGGAGCTCAATACCGTACCCCCTTTAATGCAGGTGAAGACGTTGTGTCGGCGTCCTCTGTGCCCATCTACGAAACCTAGAATGCTCTAAACTAAAATATCTGACTACAGGGCGAGCCCAAGAGAAAACGTGGCCTGATCTTGCAAAAGCTAAATGTAAAATTTGCCCCGGTTTGTGCTTTTGTTTATTCATTTTTTTAATATTGCATATTCCTTAAAATTATTCTGGCGTAACTGAATAAATCAATGCAGTCCGCTGCTGCGATCTGCCAACCCGGTTCTGCCACTAGAGGGCACTGTTGTCCAACGTTTGCAGCGATCTATTCCAGCGTGTCCTAAAGTAGTCTGCAAAATAGAAGGAGGGGGGGGGGGGTAGATTTTTTTTTTTTTTTTTTTTTTTTATATATATTATAATGGCAAGTTTACTGCATCCTACATCAGCTTCCTCAGTAATGATCCTGCAAAACTTTACAATAAGTTCCCTAAATATTAACCCCGTCACCTCTGCTCACCGGTTACTGCCCGAGCGGCGTTCGGAGGAGACGGACTCTTTGGGGGATCAGACTTAATCTGCTTTTGTTTGATCAGATGTAGCAGAGTTCAGTTGTAACGGGCAGGCGGCGTCCCTTAAAGCCTGGTCCATACACGGCACCATTAATTAACCCTTTCCATGGCGGCACTGAGGTATAGGATCATACGAAATGGGGGGGGTTCGGTATCCTCTAAGCGCTTGTTAACCCTTTCTCAGACCAGCGTTTATGGGAGCCGGGGCTTTATCAGCAGGCCCCGGCCGCGCGTCCCTACGCTGTCGTCTTTGAAGCAGGGAGAGGATTATCTGATGTGCTGACAATATGGGCTCAGCGGGGTTTTTCCGCTCCGCTCCTTCATCCTAAGCCGGTTTGTGTTGCTGCATACATCTCATAAACAGTTTGTTACCTGGGTGTGTGGACGCGTAGCGCCTGTCCTCCGCGCTGGCGGTGGGGGGCTCGTACTAGATGGGAAATTGATGCAAATTGAGAACCGCACCAAATTCCTGCCCCATTACATTGGATCTGATGACATCATCAGCACTATAACTCTATAGAGTGAACCAATGCAATGAAAAAAAATGCAGCAAAATTCCTTTAACTGGGATTATCATCCTTAAATATTCCCAAATGACCAGAAATAGGCAAAAATACGAAGGCTGCGTTCACATGCGTTGATGCATCATGTACTTAAACTCTCCCGAATTTTCTGCAGGTCTGAACCAGGATTAGACTAATCCCAGGGAATAAGTAGCATGCAATTTATTCTCCATAATGGGTGAATGGATGGGGGTTGTAGAATATATAGGACTGGGAATTTTCGGAGGAATCCGCCCCCTGACAACCACATAAATCCTGAAGACTGGATCCAACCCTTTCCTAGTTGGTCGTCTCTTCCATGTCTCACCCTTTACACTTATTCGATGAATTTTTCTGGATTATCAGATTCCGGATGAACGGAATTTTGCTCACCGTTTATTGCTTTATTTTGCAGAGTTTGGTCGGATTACCCCAGACAAGAATGAGATCTATAGATGGGTAAAGGGCATGTTCACACACAGCAGATTGGTGCAGAAATTTCTGCAGAGGAGCAGAGCCTGGGCAGATGAAGAAAGCAACAAATCTGCAGTGTGTGAATTCAGACGGAGGAAAATGGCGCTGATTCTGGAGTGACTACATGCGGCATCCGCGTCAGAATCTGCACAATAAAAAAACGCCTCTGGGGAGGCTTTTAAACCGCGCAGATTTTGGTTCTGATTCCGCGCGGAGTCGCACCATTTTGCTCCGTGTGAATGGACCCTCAAGCATCCAATAGTGTCATGGTCTCTGTTCAATGGTGTGAATAGTGAAAGATACCCGAACCTCCATGGGCACCGCAGTGGGACCCAGTAAGGCTACGGCGGTGACAGTGGCTGTGACTCTTGGAGTCCCATTGCCACCCCCGAGGGTGCTGCAACTGCAAAAAATATAGCAGTGCGCAATCTTTTTGGAAGTCTGTCTTTGCAAGATTCAGACAACTCCGCAATCTTTGGTCGTGCAACCGGCATCGTGGCTGACATTGCCGTGTAGCCCTTGTCTAAAGCCAGTGACGGATCACCGGTGCACCCCTCACTGCCGTGGACAGGGACCTAGTCGAGGACTCACCATCTCACCCACCAAAGTCATGAAGGTTGCTGCATGTCTGGGTGACGAGCGCCGCTCTGATCTCTCGGGGTAGCCACAGCTGGAGGGGGAAATTAAAGGAGACTAAAACACTTCTGCCTCGGCGTAGACTCCGTAGCTGTCGGAGAACCTTCTCTGTTTAGTCGCCGACCCCTGGAGCTGTTATCAGAGATGCGGCAGGAGTCTTCCTCACAGCCAGTGGATTAGTCACGGAGGTCGGAGCTGATAATAAGGAATCCTCTGTAATTATCTGACCTGCTCTGAAGACGTCTTGCGCAGAGACACCCGCCATTACTGCTTCTCCTGCGTTACCGATATGTTTTTTTTTCTCTTAGATTTATTCTAATAGTTGAGCAAAACTTCAAGTCCCAGCATACCTTACTTTGCAAAGTCGTACAGCAGGGGGAGATTGTACAGGATCAAAAAAAAACATGGCTCCTTCTTTTTTTTTTTTTTTCCTTTCATAAACAGTGCCCCACCTGTCCATGGCTGTGTTTGGTATTGTAGCTCAACTCCATTAAAGTGAATGAGTCTGAAGTGCAATACCAGACACAACCTTTGGACAAGTCCAATCCCATACAAACTCTCAAGAAAATATCTAGACCGTGTAGTGCGCTCCTCCCTCTGGCAGCCGACCATGTAGTCCCTTATTTATAGTCCTGTATACTGTAGAGCTTTGCTCCTTCATGGCAAGTGGGGCAAAAAGCTGAGTATCTGTGTCCACCAGCACCAATAGGTGGATGTGCATATCGCCATATGCTTAGAACACCATTAGGCGCTCTACTTTGGACCGTTTTTAATAGCATGTCAATGGCTGATGTATACAATATGTCATATTTGGAGGCCCGGCCCCTTTAATTTGGACCTTTCACCACCTCCACATCCTCCGCCTCTTTGCATTTATTAATAGACAATCCTACTCCAATCCCGGCACAGTTGGAACTTTATTTTTTCTCTACTCCCCACCGATCCTGAGCAATTGGTGCTGTTAGTTTTGGTGCCTGATATACTAACTAGACTCCCTGATGTCAAGTGGGTGCGAGAGGGCATGACTCAGCTGTCCAATCAGATGCTGAGCCACGCCCACTCCCCGGCTCCTGCCTAACACCACCCATGTGACATTAGGGAGTCTAGGCATCATAATGGGCATCAGAACTAACTGCACAGATTGCTCGGGATTGGTGGCAGCTAGAGGAAAAAAATCCAACTTTTGTAGGATTCGGAGCGGCATTCATTAGAGCACGAAAAAAACTCGAGTAGGAGGCTAGAGGTCCTCTTTAATAGTCCCGATTTTTTCACAAAGTCCATAGGCTTCATGTAGTCCTATAGGAGCATGTGTGCGCGTGGTTATTCCGGCTGCACCTGATCCGATCTCCACACTGAATCTTCTGGATTGTTGTAATAAATGTCTCCTACTATCAGCGTGGGTGACGTCCTTCCTCCCCCGTGCGGTCGGCGTTGATGTTTTGCCAGGTGTGCAGGATTTATTCGCCGCGTCCTTCATGTCAGATTTGACATGTCGGGTATGAGAAGTGTTAAAGCAGATCCTGACAGATCGCTGGACCCAGACTCCCCTCCTGCCTCTGCTTTTCCACTCTACGCTCGGCGGAGGAGACCACACCTCACGAAACATGTTGCAGACAAGCCCCCCGGTCTCTTCCAGCCACCAACAATAAAAGAAGAGCCATTGGCCGTCAACAGCGTGTGAGGTGATTTATGAAGTGCGGCTCGAAGACGCTGCGCTTCCCCTGCTCCGGCTACGGAGGAGCGGTGCGGATTAGGGCAGATGAATGTCATTTTTGTCAGCCACATGTTTTAATACTAAGCAGAGGAGCAGCCAGGAGTCGGCCCCCGTCTTGTGAATGCGGCATTGTGACGGGTGCGCGGCGTGACTCTGCCTGGCCCCATTGTTCATTCAGCACTTAGTACTTTACATTGGAAACGCTTTTAGAATCGGAACGTGAGCCGCCCCCCGGTATCTGTCCTAAGGCACATGGATGCCAGCTAGTGTCCCCTGTTATCAGCCATCTGCACCCTGTGGCACTTTAGCTATTACAAAACCACAACTCCCAGCATGCACTCTGGGTCAGCTTGTTTATGGGTCTCCCACAGAAGTGAATGGAGCATGCTGGGAGTTGTAGTTTCGCAACAGCTGGAGGACTGTAGTGTGTGCGAATGTGGTGACTTAACCTCTTCAGCACCCTGGTATTCTTAGCCTTCACAATTTTTGCATTTTTTTTATTTTGTCATGTTGCGCTAATGTGTGTTTGGGGGAGAAGGAAAAATAATAGAATAAAGGAGAGAAAATATCTATCTCCTATCTATCTATCTATCTATCTATCTATCTATCTATCTATCTATCTATCTATCTATCTATCTATCTCCTATCTATCTACTAGCAGGAGAGGAGGACCCGGCTTCAGACGGGTATGTTTCATTCTATCTATCTATCTATCTATCTATCTATCTATCTATCTATCTCCTATCTATCTATCTCCTATCTATCTATCTACTAGCAGGAGAGGAGGACCCGGCTTCGGACGGGTATGTTTCATTCTATCTATCTATCTATCTATCTATCTATCTATCTATCTATCTATCTATCTATCATCTATCTATCTATCTATCTATCTATCTCCTATCTATCTATCTATCTATCTATCTATCTATCTATCTATCTATCTACTAGCAGGAGAGGAGGACCCGGCTTCGGACGGGTATGTTTCATTCTATCTATCTATCTATCTATCTATCTATCTATCTATCTATCTATCTATCTATCTATCTATCTATCTCCTATCTATCTATCTACTAGCAGGAGAGGAGGACCCGGCTTCGGACGGGTATGTTTCATTCTATCTATCCTATCTATCTATCTATCTATCTATCTATCTATCTATCTATCTATCATCTATCTATCTATCTATCTATCTATCTATCTCCTATCTATCTATCTACTAGCAGGAGAGGAGGACCCGGCTTCGGACGGGTATGTTTCATTCTATCTATCTATCTATCTATCTATCTATCTATCTATCTATCTATCTATCTATCTATCTATCATCTATCTATCTATCTCCTATCTATCTATCTATCTATCTATCTATCTATCTATCTATCTCCTATCTATCTATCTACTAGCAGGAGAGGAGGACCCGGCTTTGGACGGGTATATTTCATTTTTTGTTTGTGTAGTGGCCCTATAAGAATTGGCCAATTTTGCACTCGTGTATTTTGTATGTCATTTTTTGTGTGTGTCTCTGCCCACGACTTCGTCTCTGGGTTGTTGGCGTCGATGATCCGCCTATATTCAGCAAATTGCTGCCGTTGATGGTTCGCCTTCTCCAGTGTTTCGGCAGCTGTCCTGCTGCTGAACTCGTTCCTCGCGCCGTGCCCGTGATTGTTCCGGCATCTCTGCAGCTCGCTGGAACGCCATGTTGGCATTGATGATCAGCCTGCTCTGGCGTTTCAGCAGCTGTTAAGCTGGCCTGCCACTCAGCTCATTCCTCGCGCTGTGCCCGTGATTGCTACGGCATGTCCCAGCAAGCTGCTGACACCATATAATGTGTGGTGTTGGAGCTGATGATCCCCATCAGCTCCACTTGAGGAGAACTCTGTGACTTCTGGCTTCCTTCATAGCTCTTGTTGTGTTAGAGTTTTGCAACAAATTAGTTTTTATTTTTCCCGGCATGTTTAAAAGTAGCAAACTACCAATTTGGATTAAAGGTGTTTTCCCATCCAGTGTGTCAGCACTGCCTGGAGCAGATCAGATAATATGCAAATGTGTACAGAATCCCTGAGGGTTAGTGTGTGTTTACACAGAGAGATAACAGACCTGGGACCTGAGATAAGTGGCTGCAGGAGCAGTGTAATATAGTATGTGAACATAAATTCATAACAGTCCCGATGCTATATCATTTACCAGGATAAACAGTAGTCGATGTTATAAATGAGGTTACAAACTATGTGCCAAATTTTATTCAAATCCGTGGCAGCCATTTTTGCGTGATTGATTGAAGAACAGACGTCCAAACTTTCACATTTGTATATAAGTATAGTATAGTATTAGTATAGTATATTAGCAGTACACGCACACGTACACATATGTGCACACACTCTTAGGAGACATGATGCTACGTGTCGGATGCCTCGGAAGGACACGGTGGGTTTGATGTGTTTGTCCGCCCCTGCCGGTTACGATGAGGTGCCCTATAGTAATGGCTTCTCCTGCATGTGCGGACTATTTGTACTCTCAGCTCTGCTTACACTAGCGAAAATATGCAAATCAGAAGCGTAGATGGCGCCGAGCCATTGCCGATTTGAATCCTCCAAATTTTTTTTATGTCCCCTATCCGTCGCTGGCGCGTCCCCAGAACCGAATGATTTCTCTCTCAATGTTAATATATCCTATGATTTAAAAGAAAGGACGACAGAAAATGCCTCGGAGACCAGCGAAATGGCTTTCTAAACATGAAACACAAGTCATGGCCCCTGCCAGGCTGATCTTATGATATAGAGCCGGGCCGCTGCGGCGTGCTAAGAGACGTCTGCTGCGACACCCATGCTGGGATGTGATCCTATACCATTTACTGCTCCTTCCATCTGCGTGGCTGCTGCACTATCACATTTTCCAGTGTTTTATTAGGAAGCTTCAGCGGTGGCTCATAAAATGGAGAGGCCGGAGGCGCTCAGCGGTGGCGATCCCAGCTATCCCGCCACCAAGGCCGCACACTGTGTAAAGCAATTCCCTGCAAACAGGAACAATTACCAACACTTTACCCATAACTCGTCTTCATAGGGTCTCTTGTCCGGACTCTCATTATACATAACGCAGCCCGGGGCGTGCTGGTAGATTTGTGGGGGACTTTGCATACGACACTTTACTTATCCAGATGTCAATTTTCCTTACAAGTCAGTGTCTTAAATTGGTATCTCTGTCTTGTATATTGATGTCTTAGTCCTAGGTGTCTGCTTCCCAGGATAGATCGTCAATATGTGTTCCCTGGAAAATACATTTAGAGGGATTGTTCACTTTAGTAATCTCACATGTAAGTGATTTATCTCTCATTCACGACTCTTTATACAGTCCAGTCATATTAATGTGACCAGCGCCTACTTTTGACGCCAAGGTAAATAACCAATGGCAGAAGGCGTGTCATCAGCCATCTGGGTGCACTCATCATTGTGGAAGACACGATGGCTCAACACAAGTATGCATCTATCCTTGTGGACCATGTTCACCCCTACATGCGAAATGTTTTTCCTCAGGATGATGGCATCTACCAGCAGGACAATGCGACGTGTCATAAAGCTCGCAGTGTACGTGTGTGGTTGGAGGAGCACCAGGATGAGTTTACCGTACTCCCTTGGCCAGCAAATTCCCCGGACTTGAACCTGATCGAAAATCTGTGGGACCACCTCAATCGGGTTGTTCTCGCCATGTCTGCTCAGCTGCATAACCTAGCACAGCTGGCCATGGCACTGGAGTCAGCATGGCTCAACATCCCAGTGATCATCACCACAACATCCCCTTCTCTTCCTGCACGTCTCGCAGCGGTCCGCTCTGCCAAAGGGGGCTATTCTGGATTTTGACAGGTGGTCACACTAATGTGACTGGACTGTGTATAAGAGGAAAGCTTGTGCACAGACCACCTTTTGTGGACCATCTGACACATCTGGTTACTCTTTGATAATGGGTACTGTGTAATGCCTTATTTGTCCAGTGGTGGTGCTGTAGAGAAACTGAACACATGCTGTGATCACTGCCGATCATGGTAGAACAGGACACCATGTGACCATCTTAATTGCTATTTCTTTGTTTGGGGACTTGGACTCCTTGGTCTCATTAGCAGTAGTGGTCCAAGAGCTTAAACCCCACCAGTCCTGGCCATAGAGGAGGGGGGGGATACATGTGACTTGGAGTGTAATCCACTGGTTAGCCAGGGGTTGCATTGCCTGTGTCCTATGTATGACAAATTTCAGGTGCCCAGTCCCCTTTCGCAGGTATTCCTGAGCGTAGACCATCATGGACACTCCTTATTTTGTGCCAAGTTGCCATCTATCACTCCAGCTCACGGCTTAAACACTGACTGCAATAGACCGGCAAAGCCGCCCACCCGGCCACCTCTTCCCGTTAATCATCCACCCCATCTGAGAGTTGCGCCGGGCCAAGGAGCGACGTCCGACACCTCTTTAACACTTTGCATTAGTGGCCGGTTATGCATCGAGGCCTCTGTGACAATGGGCAAACATATCGGAGCAGCAATAAAGCAAGAGCTCTGAGCCGTGTAACAGTTAATGGAAGCACACTATGCCATTAGTCCATGGCGCGGCTCTTACATGGCTGAGCGCGTCCGCTTTATTGCATCTCCAATAAAAGGTGCCGCTCTGCTTTTCTAATTGCAGGAGTAATAAAATCCAAGTCAAACAATCGCTGAAAAGGTTTAGCACCGCCGATCGATATATTGGAGTTGCAGTCAAATGAGCGCTGTCATCCAACCCTCCTGCGGCCTTCCCAAACCGGCTCTAGTTCATTCGGCCATATTTCACTTTATCTGTAGGTGTAGAAGCTTCTCGGGGTCATTAATATCACCGTGTAATGGAAAGCTGGAGATTTACTAGGAATAAGTTAGGATAGTTGCATGCAGGGGGTACTGGTATTATTGACGTGCGACTTCTGGTGCTGGTTTTTACACCAGCGCATGCGCAGTTAGTTGACCCATATGTTGTTGCTGGCTTTTCGATCCTGAAAAATAAAAGGGTTTTTCTAGGTTTATCCATTGATCTATCCAATGGAAGATTGTCAGATCAGTTGTTTGAAGAGATTGCAGCCTACAGCGGAGTGCTACCACGGATTCATGCACAACCAAACAAACGCCATAGGTTTCACAGCGGCTGTGCTTGGTATCGCTGCTCAACACCATTCACTCAAAAAGGATCGTGCCGTGAAAAGTCCAGGTGACCAATGCATGTGATGACGTCCGTGCCATGTTCCCCTCCGCTGATTTAGCTTTGACCTATCCTAGGGTATCCTTTCAGAAGTTCCTTTAAAAGGACCCTCAAGGCTCTTTATTATTTGTATTGCATGAATGGGGCTGATCTGCGGCTGTACCATAAAACTGGTAGATGATGTTGTTGGCACTAGGAAGAGACTGCCACACACCGTGGCCTCCCAGGTCGTATTGATGACAAACAAAACATTGACAAACTTTTGTAAGTCTCCAACGCACAGGCAGCATTGTGGAGTAGGGGAGCGAGTGGCGGCCATACAGGCGCTCATCACCAACACCCACCAGGGTTAGTTGTTTGTATGGGGAGACAATTTACCTATCAGTATATTTTGGCATGTGGGAGGAAACCTCCAGATTCGAGCCCAGGGCTCCAGCACCTCAAGGCAACATTCTAACTACACCGAGCCACCGCCATCGCCCTTCAAGTCTTGGAAAACCCCTTTAATAGAGGATACCCTACATGAAAGGGTTAATGTGGTAACCCATCCCACCTGTCCAGTCTATCGGAGCAAGGGTGACGACAAGACAAATCTCTTCTAGATTAAGGAATTTCTAGTTTGCCGATAGAACAACTTTGCTCCTTTATGGCAGGTGATCAACGATTGTGTAGATGCGGCCAAGTCATTAAAAAAAAAAATACCGTATAATGCAACGGCTTCTTTGCAGCGTGCAGCCGTAGCCTTTGAATAAGCAAATGTGGCCTGTGAAAGTGAAGAAGCATTTGAAGACATAAGTGCTTTGACAATGCCTGTATATCATCCCCAGCTATCGAAAGATGAAACACGTGTAAGGAGAGAGAGATCAAGCGCATGCCGAGGCCCCGCGCTTGTAGCCCTCTCATCAAGAGAATGGATGAGACGATGTGGGAGGCCCCGGCTTCATTACATGTCCTAGAAACCCCGGAGTTTATTCTTTGTGTCCAAATTACTTGTGTAAGCGCCGTCTCTTTGAGATTTGTGATTAGAGGGATAGCCTCGTCTGCGGCTCCTATCTATCCGAAACATTGCAGTCCTGCATAGACTTGGATATAACTAGCCTCTGCCCCCAACTTCATCTGCGTGTTGTTGGTGTCGATGATCTGCCTATATTCAGCAAATTGCTGCCGTCGATGGTTCGCCTGCTCCGGCAGCTCTTAAGCTGTCCTGCTGCTGAACTTGTTCCTCACCCCGTGCCTGTGATTGTTTCGGTATCTCAGTAACTCGCTGGGGCACCATATAATGAGCGTGTTGTTGGCGTCGATGATCCGCCTGCTTCGGCGTTTCGGCAGCTGTGAAGCTGGCCTGCCGTTGAACTCGTTCCTTGTGTTGTGGCCAGGATTGCTCCGGCAACTCGCTGGGACACCATATAATGTGTTGCTGGCGTCGATGATCCCCCTCCTCTCCGCTTGAGGAGAACTCTGACTTCTGGCTACCTTCATAGCTTTCGTTGGTTTAGAATTTTGGGACAAATTTGATTTTCTTTTTCCCGGCATGTTAAAATTGACAAACTGCCAGTTTGGATTAAAAGTGTTTTCCCATCCAGTGTGTCAGCACTGCCTGGAGCAGATCAGGTAATATGCAAACTTTCACCCTCTTCATGCATAAGGGGTAGGTCGGTAAATTTGGCAAACACGCCATAACAGGTTCATGGATGAAACTTGGTCCTGTTAATGTGGAGTAAGTCTGTCTGTCGTCTTTTATCATCTGCTCACTCCTCCCCTTTCCATAGACTTCTGTAGACATGAGTCATGTGACCCGCAGTCTGTCTTGGGATGGATTTAGAAGTGATATTCAGAGTCAAAGGTAGTTTAGCAGAATGGGAAGCAGGAACACGAGCCCATAGAAGCTGAGAGATACCATACTCCAAATTTTCTTAGCGCCTGTACTGTTCATTTAAGCTTCTAGCCCCACGGGACCACCTTACAAATGTTTTTGTACCGTGTTAAAATCCAAGAATGGTTCCATGTGTATGGAGAGCAGGGATGTCACAGATCAGGGCCTTGCTTATAATAGCCCCATTTACTAATGATTGCCGTCCCTGCCTCCTCCTCCTCATTCCCGGCCTCCTCCTCTTCATTGTCGGACATTCCTCCAGCTCAATCATCCTTATCTTAATCTAATTTATGCCCCTCGTGTTTCCTGCGCAGACGGGGTGAGGAGGTTAATATTTAATACATGTGCAATAGAAATAAGCTTCCCAATTGAATCCTAATGACTTCTAAATGTCCTTTATTGCGCGGCTTACAATCTGCTTTTTCAATAAGAGCGCCCCCTTCCACTCCCACCCCCCCTTTTTTCCTTTTTTTTGGTGCTAATCATCCTACCTTGTAATACAAGTAGCTTTAATGGCAGATCCAGGATTTGATTGAGGTTAAAATCTGAGCGTAAGGGGGAAGCTGTTTTATTGCGCACCCACTTCCTGTCTATGAAGTTGACATTATCAGGAGACAAGCGGCCATTGTGCGTATAGTAACCCATGAGCGTATGCAGGGGAGTCTATATAGGCTTTCTTCCCGTCAATGGATAAAAATTTTTGCTTATGCAACAAAACCGTTACGCATTACTTATAGGTGTTATATGGCAGTCAAACTTCTAAATGAGACTTAAGTTGGGATCTGGGTACTGGGACTGAGCTGCCTCTGTACCATGTGATTGATCAATGTGAAGGCCTTCTCGAACAGCAGATCGGTGCCCCCACCCCGAACACATTTTGATGGCCTATCCTGAGGATTGGTTATCAATATGTATGGCTGGAATACCCCCTAGGCCAGCGATGGCGAACCTTTTAGACAGAGTGCCCAAACTGCAACCCCAAACCCTCTAATATATCACAAAGTGCCAACACGGCAGTTTAACCTTAATACTGTGCGGAGCCACAATTGTATACAATTACAGATAGTCTGTAATAATAGAACTTGTCTGCTATAAAACAGATACTGTGTGATTAAAAATAGTGAAGGGCCCCCACACAATACAATCTGCTCCACAGTGACTCGTACACAGTACAATCTGCTCCGCAGTGACTCGTACACAGTACAATCTGCTCCACAGTGACTCATACACAGTACAATCTGCTCCACAGTGACTCGTACACAGTACAATCTGCTCCACAGTGACTCGTACACAGTACAATCTGCTCCACAGTGACTCATAGACAGTGCAATCTGCTGCACAGTGACTCATACGCAGTACAATCTGCTCCACAGTGACTCATACGCAGTACAATCTGCTCCACAGTGACTCATACGCAGTACAATCTGCTCCACAGTGACTCATACGCAGTACAATCTGCTCCACAGTGACTCATACGCAGTACAATCTGCTCCACAGTGACTCATAGACAGTACAATCTGCTCCACAGTGACTCATACACAGTACAATCTGCTCCACAGTGACTCATACACAGTGCAATCTGCTCCACAGTGACTCGTACACAGTACAATCTGCTCCACAGTGACTCATACACAGTACAATCTGCTCCACAGTGACTCATACACAGTGCAATCTGCTCCACAGTGACTCGTACACAGTGCAATCTGCTCCACAGTGACTCATATGCAGTACAATCTGCTCCTCAGTGACTCATACGCAGTACAATCTGCTCCTCAGTGACTCATACACAGTACAATCTGCTCCACAGTGACTCATACACAGTACATTCTGCTCCACAGTGACTCATAGACAGTACAATCTGCTCCACAGTGACTCATACACAGTACAATCTGCTCCACAGTGACTCATACACAGTGCAATCTGCTCCACAGTGACTCGTACACAGTACAATCTGCTCCACAGTGACTCATACACAGTACAATCTGCTCCACAGTGACTCATACACAGTGCAATCTGCTCCACAGTGGCTCATACACAGTGCAATCTGCTCCACAGTGACTCATACACAGTGCAATCTGCTCCACAGTGACTCGTACACAGTACAATCTGCTCCACAGTGACTCATACACAGTACAATCTGCTCCACAGTGACTCATACACAGTGCAATCTGCTCCACAGTGACTCATACACAGTACATTCTGCTCCACAGTGACTCATACACAGTACAATCTGCTCCACAGTGACTCATACACAGTCACGGTCCTAAGCTAAGGCCCCACATTGCAGAAAAGTTGCTTTTTTTTTGTTGCAGATTTTGCAGCGGTTCTTTTTTTTAGCCAAACATGGGATTGCCTACCAAAGGAATGGGAAATATAAAGGAAGTATTTATACTTCTCCTTTCTACTCAACCCACTCTTGGCCTCGGCTCAAAAAACCGTAGCAAAATCTGCAACCAAAAAAAAAAAAAAAAGCTGCGTTTCCGCAATGTGGGGCCTCAGCATTAAAGGGGTTGTGAGAAAGTTGCAGCAAGTAAGGATTTGTGACACTGGTTACCCTCACAGATCAGCTGTTAGAAGAGGCTGCAGCACATTGGTTTGTTGGTCACATGGTACAATAGCAGCTCAGTCCCATTCAAGTGAATGGGGCTGAGCTGCAATACCAAGCACAGCCCCTGCGATGTGTACGGCGCCGTGCATAGTACTCGTATCACCTGAACGCTGCAGCCTCTTCAACTGGCTGATCTGTTGGGTTGCTTAGTGTTGGAAATTCTGTGGCTTTGCTACAATTCTGTTCTATCTATAGGATCCTCTGTGAGCTGACCTATCAGGTCTCTGCTATCTGTTAGTGTATCACAGTAATAAAACGCAACAAAGTATCAGTAGAACGGTTTGTATATATTTCTCAGATGTTCGTCATATTGTAGCAGACCCTCAGCTGCATTGCTTCGTTTTTACGTATGCATCTGGAATGACTTCCATCACATACGTCCAGATGCTACTGTATACCATATGGTGCATGTGTCACCCCTAGACCACCTGCTGGGGGTTGTAGTTTAGAGCGGACAGGTTGCAGACAATGTAGGTTAGAAGGAATGGCATACTACACCCACATATGTACAGGATCCTGCCTGCTCCTAATGTTCTCGCTGTCCCCTATGTGTGCGTTGTGGCAAGCCGGGCGGCGGACATACATTCTTGTATTGATTGGTTTAATATGGGATTCTACTTAACTCCTCCAGTCCCATGTATTACATGTGCGGGGGTAAGATCAGGGGTTTTTTTTGTTGACACAATAACTGTGGTTTGCTTTACAGCCGGGCTGGGTCTCTCAGGGCATATACCATTCATGTAGTGATGTCATTGTGGTACAGCGAGACGCATACAGCATGCACAAGCGAGGGGAAGCCATCGCGGCGCTCCTTCAATAGGACAATGATTAATTACACGTCAGGCCCGTCGTAAGAGCTGCAGCCATTGTTTCCCGGGAAAATTGTCAGCACCAAACCAAGGCAAAATATTTCCTCTTACGCCTTATGAGCCGGGGGGACCGCCCATACATCGCTCCTTTAATTTGCAATACTATGTAGAGATTTATATTAAAGTGGCGGTGGCAGATTGCCGTGTCGTCTGTAGTCCCCCGGTGTCATCCCTGTGAAATGTTTCCATGCTCGGAATACATTGCAACGATGTGGGTGGCCACGCTGTATGAATTGCTTATGGAGGGTAGAAAGATGCTATTATAAGGTAATACCGCCATATTGTACCTGATCTTTCGGATCACATCAGCACAGCGTAGGGATACTAGTTTGGTTGGGCAAGAGACTATAGACCCGGATCAGGGGATAATAGGCACCTTTGCAGGTGTATGGAGACTTGCAAGCCATTTTCGTTCCACTGGGGGATTATGGGAAATATATGCAAATTTGTTTTCCAGGATGTAATTAGGAAATCAGTGCCGTGAACAGGCAGCAAACAGAGGCGCTGTTTTCCTAATTACATCCTGGAAAACAAATTTGCATATATTTTCCATAATCCCCCCCAGTGGAGCAAAAATGACTTGTAAGTCTCCATACGCCTGCAAAGGTGCCTGCTCCTTAAGGAGTATTGTTATTCCCTGACCCTGTCCTATTTTTGTGAAAGTGTGCAGTGGATTACTGCTTGCGGCGTAGTTGCAACAACCTGTCCACCATGGGTGTGAAGCATCAGAGCGGTGGAAGAAGGTGGCCTGGTCTGATGAATCATGGATGGTTGGGTGTGTCACTTACATTCTTGAAGACAATTGGGTGCTGGATCTAATAACCTAGATTGCTTTGGAACAGTGGGGGCTAAAGAAAAAAAATTCCACGTGCACCAAATCAGTGGAGTAGCGTCTATTGAAGAATACAAAAAGTTGCAGATGGTCCTCGAAGTGCGACCTTGCTAAGAAACCCAACATTGTAAGCATTTTAGTCAAAAAATGACCATCGATGTTTCTTACAAATATCTCCAGGCCGGGCAACGTCTTACCTAATCCCCATAGACCAATTAGTCCACCGAAGGAGAAGAGCTAAAAAGACTGGAATAAATAAATAAATTCTTGACTGTAGTGAGATTGCAGTGAATGGCGTGTTTCATAACTTTTTATTGTATGATATGGCGCGTGGAGCGGCTTCTTGCCCCGAGTTTGCCTTGGGGACTTTCTAAAACGTAATAGAATCCAGATCTGTGATAGCTTCATTTGGCTCCGGAGTCGGCAGCTTCTTCTCCGGTTACAACGTCAGGTTTTTGCAGACTTAAGAATCTGATGGTTGATTTGAGAAGTTCTTAATTTGAACACCTGCGTTAACCTAATTTTCTCCAATCATCGGGAGGCGCTAAATAAGTAGACGACAGGCATGACGGGCCCAGACGCGGAGGCTTTTCTAAGCTGCCCTGGCAACTCTCTATAGCCCATAATTACGCCAATGCCAATTTTTTTTTTTTGGTATTTGTTCAAGTCTTGGGTCTAATTCTAGTATGATTACATTTTTGAAATTGCGCAAAAAAAATTGCATATCTATCCATCTATCTACACACATATACACACACACACTAGCCTCTGCCCGTGACTTCGTCTGCGTGTTGTTGGCGTTGATGATCCGCCTAGATTCAGCAAATTGCTGCCGTCGATAGTTCACCTGCTCATGTCCTGTTGCTGAACTTGTTCCTTGCGCCACGCCTGTGATTGTTTCAGCATCTCAGCAGCTGGCTGGACATCATATAATGAGTATCTTGTTGGCGTTGATGATCTGCCTGCTCCAGCGTTTCAGCAGCTCTCAAGCTGGCCTGTCGCTGAACTTGTTCCTCACACCGTGCCTGTGATTGATCCGGCATCTCAGCAGCTTGTTGGGACACCATATAATGAGTGTTGTTGACATCTACGATCCCTCTGTTCTCCGCTTGAGGAGAAGTCTGTTGACTTCTGGCTACCTTCATAGTTTTAGAATTTTGCGACAAATTAGATTTTCTTTCTCCCCGGCATGTTTAAAATTGGCAAACTGCCAATTTGGATTAATGGGGATTTCCCATCCAGTGTGTCAGCACTGCCTGGAGCAGATCAGATAATATGCAAATACTTGTACACAATGGACTCGGTGTTAGCTGTGTGTTTACATAGAGAGATAACAGACCTGGCTTTATTAGCAATCTCCAACTAACTGAGATAAGCTGCAGCCAAGAGCAGTGTAATTTAGTATGTGAACATAAATTCATAACAGTCGTGAAGCCATGTCATTTACTGTGTGTTATTCCAGGTTACAATCTATGTGCCAAATTTCATCCAAATCCATTTAGCTGTTTTTGTGTGATTGAGTAACAAACTCACAAACATCCAGATATCTAAACTTTCACATTTATATTAGTAGGATATCAATTTTTATTTATTTTTTTTACTTATTGTAGGTTTTTTTTTTTTTATTTTTTTTTTTTATTATTATTATTATTCGCACCTACAATTTTCCACCTACTCCTTGATCTTTTTAGAATTTTTGTTCTGTTCTGAACTGACTGCTAATAAGATTTTCAAGTGTAAGCCAAAGTCTAGCCGGGCATGGCGGACTGACTGCTCAACCGCTGGGATTAAGGTTAGAGCTAGGTGGCGACTTTAGCCGCGAGTCCCGACATGTGACCAAAGATCATCTCCATTTGTTAGTCATAAGAAAATTTGAGCATTTTCCAATTCTTTTGGAACTACAAGAGACGGCACCGTGGGGTCCTTTAGTGAAGGAATCGCAGGGCAACACTGACTTTCGGGCCTCCATAGGGAGTTGCAGCCGAATTCCCAGCCTTAGTAGACCCCTTTGGGATGACTAAGATGGTGGTGTCTCCCATAGTGATCTATCACGGCTTGCAAACTCTTTCGTACGGTGAGTCGGTGATGCGCCTCTATCTTGTGTATGACCTGCTTAGGACGCGTTCGCTTGGTGCAGTTGGATGTAGTTGGCCGTATCCAAAACTGGCAGCAAAATCTGCAACAAAAACAGAAAGGATCTCCTAATAATTTTTGACTTTTAGCAGTGACTGCTCTTGTATTACTTTGCACTTCTCGGTATCCTTGTCGCCTGTTTTGGGTACATTGACTCGCCCCCGTTCTTGTGAGCTTCCCCTTACAGACTGTTGGAGCTGTTTTATTCGCTATTCGGGGGACGCACACCCCTGGAGTATCTTCTCGTCTGGGTCTATAGCTTTTTATCATTGCTCCTATGCAGAGCATCTTTAACGTGATGAGACAGGAGCTGAGAAGGTTGGGGGGTTGGGGGGGCTCCGACGCTTCGATCTGTTGTGTTCGGTGCCGCTTGTATCTAGGCCATGCTCCACGCCGTGCGCCTCCTAGTCAGACTTGTCGACTGATATTTGGTTGATTTGCCAGGTTGGTTGTTAGTGATCGGCCCTGTTGAGTTTATTAGAAGGTGAAGGCGTGCGGCAGGAGGTCGGGAACACTCGTAATGAAGGGCTGCGCGGGCTCGAAGCTTGTTCTCACTGTGTATATTTAGATTTTCTATGTTGTAACTTTTAAAGCCATTATATAATTGCTCATCCCCTCCCTGGCATTGAGCGCGCGATCAGTCAGTGCGGGAAAGAAACGTCTAGTCTGTAACCAAGGTACCATTACGGAAGAATAGAGTTATAGCTCAATAAGTGGGCATAATGAATTGGGTGGGGGGGAGAATGCTGTGCTAAAGATAGTCGGAACGGCTACATTCAGTGCTTCGGCTTTACGTATAAGTGGATGAAACAGATTTACTGGCTGCGGTTTCACTGTTAGGTGCGTTTTTGAAATAAGAAATTCAATCAAGTATGCCTGTGGTTCCATATAGCAGGTAGAGATGGTACTGGGTCTAGCTGGACATGTGATGCCCAAAATAGGCAACATACAGTCAGGTCAGACTCAGGGGTGCAGGGGTAAAAAGGTGCTGCAGCCTCTTCACTGAATGGCAAGTACTGCATGTATGATAGTGGCTATGCTTGACATTGCAGCTCCGCCCCTTTAAAGGGATTCTACCATTAAAATGTTGCTTTTTTTCCTCGATAAAACATAGGAATAGCCTTAAGAAAGGCTATTCTTCTCCTACCTTTAGATGTCTTCTCCGCGCCGCTGTTTGATAGAAATCCCGGTTTTCGACGGTATGCCAATGAGTTCTCTCGCAGCACTGGGGGCGGTCCCCAGTGCTCAAACAGCACTGGGGGCGTCCCCCAATGCTGCGAGAGAAATCTCCAGCGACGCCTTCATCTTTGTCTGGGACGGCCTCTCTTCGCATCTTCTTCCGGAGCTGGCCTCAAACTTCTAGGCCTCTGGCAAAGCTTACTGCGTATGCCAGTCAGCCACAAGAAAATAGTCGCTTACACACTAAGTGAAAGTGGCCATTTTCATGTCGCTGGTGGGTATGTGCAGTTTGAACCCAGCGCCGTAAGAAAACGTGAAGCGAGGCTGTTCCAGACGAAGATGGAGGTGGCGCTGCAGATTTCTCTTGCAGCATTTGGTACGTCCCCAGTGCTGCAAGAGAACTCATTTGCATACCGACGAAAACTGGGATTACCACCGAACGGCGGCGTGAAGAAGAATAGCCTTTCTTAAGGCTATTCCGATATGGTAGGCAGAAAAAAATACTATTTTAATGATAGGATCCCTTTAAATGGGTTTGAGCTGCTTTTGTACCATGTGATCTATGTCATTAGCATGTCATTTCCAGCCATCAGTAGCTGAACGATCGCAGTTTTAACCCATTTGATCCCTTTCTTTGGGCATTTATTTTCCGTATTGAGTCACAATATTCCTGACCTGGGTGATCTTGTTCAGAGCGGGGTCCGGCGATACATGAAAGGTACAATGTGTTGGGCTCATCCAATATAAGTACCGTACATTGTACGTCGGCGATGACTGTTCGTGCTGCTGAATGCTTCTGGCACTTAGAGGCCTGGTGGTAATGAGGGGTCTGTACACACGGACAAACACTCAGCCGGAAACGTTCTGCGTCCCACCTCAGCGAGGAGCCTCACAAATGCCATTTGAGACCATAATTCACATACCTGTATTGTGAAACCTTAATGGACTCGACGTCTTACGTCCACTGCACATTCAATGGGTCCGGGTAGGATTTTGCAGACACTTTGTCGGCCTTTGTTAATGTTTCCTTTGTGACGCCGATCTCTTCCATTTAGGTGACAAGAGCCCAAAGTTAGTCCTGCAGCTTTCCCAGTGCACTGCTTAGAATTGTACTGGTTAAAGGGGTGCACCCTGTAAATAGGGAGCCGTCGCTTAAAAAAAAAACGGTTTGATCCATGAGCGGTGTGTTGTAGCGCATGAGGAGCGGAGCAGGTTGATGGGAAAGATTCAGTATCACTTGTATGTTTATTTTAATCCCTGCTCAGGAGTCCAGTGGGCAGTCCCGGTCAGTGACTGACAGCTGTCTCTACAGGTAGCATGGTAGTCTGTCATCTCCGGGACTGCCTATCCGACTCCTGAGCTCAGAATGAGCAGGAATTCTATCAATCAATGACAAGTTACACTGTGTTCTAGACAAAAACGAGGGAAACTGATCCTTTCTATGACAGTCCTACAGAACCCAAGGGGACCCCGTTGACTGTAATGGAGGTCATTGTATGTCCCTTCATTTTAATGGAAAGTTGGGTTTCCAGGGCTTTTTTGTCCGGCAATTTTCACTGATTTGCAACACAGGCTTCCATCAAACTAATATTTTATCTATCTATCTATCTATCTATCTATCATCTATCTATCTATCTATCTATCTATCTATCTATCTATCCATCTCCTATCCATCTATCTATCCATCTCCTATCTATCTATCTATCTATCTATCTATCTATCTATCTATCTATCTATCTCCTATCTATCTATCTATCTATCTATCTCCTATCTATCTCTATACTGTGCCATTTAAGTCCACGTTCACTTACGTCCGAGTCTCCAGCACAGTCAATCAGTAATCCCAGATGTACCCCATTATAGTTAATGGGGTTCCTCGTTGTCTTTAGATGGGCTGTTTTTCCCTTTCCGGTTCACAGACAAGATGCAAATGTGAATGCGTCCTGATTGTTTAGCAATCTGCTGCTCTCATGTCCGTTCACAGACTGACATTTCAGTAACGTCGTCGTAACAATAGATACGAGAGCGAGATATCAGACAGGTCATGTCGGCTCATTGCAGGTCAGCGAGTAGGGATGGCGGGCTACCTGATACATGTAGGTCAGTGACAGGACGAGGTGTGTATCTGTGCCTGTGATGCTCAGCCGGTAGCTATTCCTTCTGGTCTTCTCCGTAGACTTGCATGCTTGATTTTCTTGTATGCATTCTCAATGGAGAGAGCTTATCTGTTTTGAAAGCAATGGGTCAAATTCAACATGTCCAAACTGTATAGGGGATAACTTGCTGATCTGTCTGTCTTAGACCCCAATTATTGGGAGAACGAGAGGCCTTTGCTCCCTTCTTTTGGCAGTCGGGCAGCGCCCACACCGTTCTATTTATTTTATGGAATGGTCCAACATAATTTCTGCCCCCTCTTCCCCCCGAAAATGTGTGAAATCTCTCAGGTGGCGCCACTCGCAGTTCATTGCAGTATTCCACAGGGTCACCAACCTTCTACCAGGTGCTGCAGCCATTTTCTGCATCGTCAGAACCATTGGATTTGTGTATGGCACGCAGCCCTGTGTAATATATTCTAGCTTCCATCCGTCACATCTATAAATCTTTTCCTCCTTCTGTCCCTTTGGTCGTAGTGGTTGTTGGATGGAGGCGCTCGGCATGGCCCCATACACCACTTTACCCAGGCATGTTATTGATTGGCGGCCTCGCACACGCTGACAATTTGCTGATTTCCCGACTGCACAATGGAAATCTCATTGCCTCTCGCCGTTCACTTTTGCAGCCAACATCTGCGGTGACACGTCTGAAATTACACCGCTCTCCGTTGTTTTAAATGCCTTACGAACGTTCGCAGGACGACGACGTCGAGAGCAAACCGCAACATACGGTGCAAAATGCAGATCACAGCGGCCCCTGCCATAGCCCCGCTTCCAGTGTGCCTGGCCGAGGAAAGCAATTCTGTGATCTCAAGCTGTCGAACTACATGTCACAGCATGCCTTGCCAGCCGGGTGCGCTATACAGCGTTAGATAGGATTTATTCACTTGATTTTGATGTGGCTCGGCTTGTATTGTGTGAATTATTTACGTGACGGGTTTTTCTTCTACCTTTAGCTCCTATATTACTGTCATTGCAGGGCCTATTAAAGGGTTAGACATTGACTTAAAGGTAGCTACCTTCTAGCAGGTGGTGCTAGAGATACTGCTTTCTAGTTTGGAAATGGTGCTAACTTGAATACCTCCCCCCACATGACCTATAAAAGTCATTACCCCTACTTGGTGCTATCCCAAGTGCCCCTTAAATTTCCTTCATGGGTGTCTTAACCAGAAAACCAGCACTCTGCACTGATGAGTAGCAAGCACTCTGAAAGCAACACTCTTTAGATTGGTTTACATCGTAGTCATGTCCCAAGGCTTGTTAAAGGGTCGGATGTTCATTTATAGGAAGCTTGTTTTCCAACAGGGAACACTCTAGAGCAGACTTGGGCAGTGTACGCCCCGCGGGCCACATCCGGCCCTCTAACTGCTTTTATCTGGCCCGCATAGCTAGTTGAAGTTTTTTCAAGGACCTTTGATGATGTCATCACAGCCTATCACCAGGATAGGCTATGACTCGTTAGTGGGTGGAGCCACACGGGACTGTGTGCTTGCTGCAAGCTGCCGGCAATGGAGGCTGCTGGATGATAAAGAGAAGAGACAGCATGTGTGAGCAAGAGGGGGGAACTAGGGGCAGATGTAGGGGGGCAGTTACACTGAATGCACATGGAGAGGGGACATTAAACTAGGGGGCAGATGGAGGGTGACATTAAATTGGGACAACTGGAGGAGGATATTAAACCATGAGAGGTAGATGGAGGGGGACATGTCTGCCACTAGTTGCCACCCGTTTAATGTCCCCCTCCAGCCACACCAGTTTAATGTCCCCGTTAGTTTATACTGGGGCCCCAGGAGAGGGACTTAATACTGTGGGACATTTGGAGGGAACATTATAATGTGGGGGTGTATAATGTTAGGGTGACTGTAGGAGGATTTTACTTTGTGGGGCACATGAAAAAAATGATAGAGAATGGGCGGAGTCAGCAGAGAAGTGGGTGGAGCTAAATTTACCGCTGTGCGCATGGCCCTCTAGAACCGTTACAATTTCTTATGTGGCCCCATGGGAAAATTAATTGCCCACCCCTGCTCTAGAGCCACCTCTTTGTTTTTTGGAAGGAGCGAATTTGCTTAGCTCTAGGAATTTATCACAAGTATTGAAAATGGAGACAAAGCGCGAGAATATGGCTGTGCAATATATGGTGGGGGGGGGGGAAACCCCTAACCCCTCCTGATCTTGAAGGGGTTCCTGTGACCCCCTGTTCCTCCTCACTGCTCAGCAGTAAGGGAAGTTGTAATGGGGCCAAGATTGTCTATGCCTTGCTTCTCCATTCAGTGCCTATGACGTTGGCCAAGCTATCAGTCTTCTGTTTACGTCAGACATGTTGACAAAGTGCCTGCTTGACCCCCCTCATCATTCATACTCTTCCTCACTGCGATTGTATGTCGGTCCCCCAACGATCTCATACGTGGCACCCATCCTCCAGAGGCGCTGCAGGAGAATCCACCACTTATGGTTCATATATGGTAGCAATGAATCTACATGACCACCTGAAGACCGGGCGATACTCTTGGCGATAATTTGCCTACAGCTGAGACCTTTAGCCCAGCGTTACCCCCCTTGTGTTATATTTTCTTACTTGCCCCATTGATCCTGTGTTCCTATATTGTGATGGAGCGTTTAGCGGTGACTGTAGTGTAGCGGCTTAGACTCCTTAGTAAATCTCCGCTTATACAGAAGCTCTCCAGGCCTTTTCTCAAACTTGGAAATGTCAACCAATAATGAAGTTGTATATTAAATCCCTCTGAGGCCGTAAGCTGCAAGTGGGCTGCATTTGAGCCTTTTTAATGGACACAATTCTCTTTGCTTCTTTGTCTGTAGCCATCCACAACTTACTTAGTTTTTTCCATGCAGAGAGCACGAAGTAGTAGTGGTACATTCATGGCGCGCTGTGCCCCGTTTCCCTGCCAGGAGATTGACGTCTTGGCTCCATCAGTATTTGTTGCACAGGATTAGTCATGGGACGCTGAAGCCTTGTATTTTCTAAGTGAGTATTTTAGCCATTGAAAGTCTTTTTTCTTCCTCTTATTTCTGGTCGCTCACCCCCATCTGCTGTCACATTTCTCTGAGTAGCATTGTGTAGGCTGCGTTTGGACAGCTGTTGAGCTATATTTTTATCTTTCCGAGCAAGGTTATGGCTGTGACGACAGCGTTACAAGATGCTGTATACTTATAGATCACTTCTTATCGGCAGTGCTAGAAAAAAAATGGAGTATAGGGGCCTTTGTCCTCATCCTGGTGGCGTACAGGAAGGTTCTTGCCCACCCATTCCGGTGGCGTACAGGAAGGTTCTTGCCCACCCATCCTGATGGCGTACAGCAAGGTTCTTGCCCACCCATTCTGGTGGCGTACAGGAAGGTTCTTGCCCACCCATTCTGGTGGCGTACAGGAAGGTTCTTGCCCACCCATTCTGGTGGCGTACAGGAAGGTTCTTGCCCACCCATCCTGGTGGCGTACAGGAAGGTTCTTGCCCACCCATCCTGATGGCGTACAGGAAGGTTCTTGCCCACCCATTCTGGTGGCGTACAGGAAGGTTCTTGCCCACCCATTCTGGTGGCGTACAGGAAGGTTCTTGCCCACCCATCCTGGTGGCGTACAGGAAGGCGTCTTGGCCCCTCATTCTGGCAACATAGAGAAAGGTGGGCTTGGCCACATTTGGGGGATGCACAGAAATGGGGCTTGGCCCCTCACTTCGGAGAAGGTTTGCGTGCCCCCACGTTCCCATCCTGGAGGCATGTAGAAAGGGGGCTTGGCCATTGTGTGCTGGCATTAGGAGTTAACGGAGTTTATAGCTTTTTCCCGAGGCAGGCCATTTTTTGCTCGGTGTGGCATAAATCTGTACCCAATACTCTTTGGGCAATGGGCCCTTCCCTTGACCCCATCTACCATACAATACCTTCTCTATTAACGTAGTTACTTGGTATCGGACGGTAATGGGCAAAGTTCCAACTTCATGGGGAAAACCAGCACCTTTTTGAGATTGTCTTCTGTGAGGTAGGGTATGCATTACAGAATTATGGTCACAGCGGGTGAGCAATGGATCAGGGTGATAGAATTGCACTTCGCTACTTGACAGTATCGGCACTGTCGGAGAGACGGTGATTAATTTTGCGGCACACCGGCTGAGGAGCAGCGCTCTATAATAACTCTACATGTAAATCGAAAATGGTGTCTTGCCAACAATTAATCTCCAATGTTCCTCACCGCTTCTTGGAAAACCTCTCAGCAGCTTTCACAAGTGAACCCATCCCTCACTTATAGTGAATGGCGAGGACGCCTCATTCCCCTCCACGTCAAGTTAAAGCCTTAATCTAAACGTTAGTTACTTTTTCTCAGCAAACCTTTCAACAAAGGTCAGGCCGTTGGCGAAAGGAATTCGCATTTCAGTAAAGTATTGATCCTCCAAGGCTTTGTGTTGGTGTATTACTCAATTACATATTGCAGGTCTTCATGGGTAAGTGTTCACTAGAAGGGTGTATATCTTCATGTGGTACACTTACATTCCTAGGATAGTGTATGACATAACATTACTTCAGAAAAGACTATAAATCTAAGCTCTTGAGATGCCCTCAAGGGTTGTAAGAACTTTTCTCGCAGTGGTTTCTGCGGGATATCTCTCTATTTCCATCCTTGGTTCTGGAGTTAAATTTTTTTTGGAAATTAAAGGGTTTTTACTCCTTGATAGAGATGAGCGAGTACTATTCGAAATGGTAGTTTCGAATAGCACGCTCCCATAGGAATGAATGGGAATGGCCGGCACGCAGGGGCTTGAGCGGCAGGAGGCCGGCCCCGGCTGCATTCATTCATTCCTATGGGAGCGTGCTATTCGAAACTACCGTCTACTCCTTGACGCACAGACTAGAAAATCTGTATACTTCGGCAAGATTTCCTTCCATTGACAACATCGACAACTAATCCGCCTCACCAGTTGGGCAAGTTGGCTGATGATGTGCCAAAAATTGGTATTTTTGGCCACCAGCTGAAGATATCCAGCATAAGTCTGAAGTTCCTAGCATCTACATGGCATATTGTTGACTAGTCAATGACCAAAATCGTAGTGCTCATGGCTGGCTTAAGAGAAACCAAACCAACAGTAAACTCACGTGAAAACCCAAGTCGTGCAGTATTTTCCACTCCGTTACTACTCCGTGTTCCTTGTGTTTTCCTATGTTTTATTTGGTCATACGACTAAACTAAGCCTCCAGTCTTCTGTGACACATTGGAAAGGTGAAATAAATTATACTTTACTGGCCAATAACTCGGATCAGGTCCGCTTAGCAGCTTCACAGTAAGTGTAGAATTAATGTCCACCTCTCGAGCTGATCTCCTTTATGGGGCGACCCCACGACCCACGTACTTAATTTTCATTCCCGCTGTGAGCCATTTTCTGATCTTTAATGCCTACCCTGAGTCTTTTGAGCCTTCCTGTGGACTCTTTCCCTCCTTTCCTTCCCTACACGTTTGGAATGAAGAATGGATTGCCCTTTACCATGTAACTACAACCTCCGACGTAGTTTCCTGCAGTTCCCCATCGAGTCAAAGGCCGTCTGGCATCATCTTTCCACCTCTCTTGTTCCCGCTGCTTGTTTTCCTCCTCCTTATTTTACGTGGCGTGCAAGTAATTTTTATCCAATTTTTGTCATAGGCTCACGTTAAGTAGGAATTCTCTATTTTTTGACCTTCATGGACCTCTGGATGTCAGAACAGCATGCTGTCCGTACATTAGCAGTGACATGGACTTTCTGAAGCTCACACTCTGCCACATACACTAAACATTCGGAACGGAGAACGTGTTTAATTTTTTTCCATCGTCTTGCACGATGCGCTCCATGTCTCAAATGATAACAGAGCAGCGTGGCTCCAGTAGCAGATGTGAGCCTGGAGCCTTCTGCATGTTTCACCAGATGTTCCATTATATTTAAGACTGTCTTCTGCTCTGGTTTATATTTCAGAGCCCCGTATAAACAGATTTCACTTGTTTATCGGTTCGGAGTAAAACTGGGCCCTTCCAAAAGGTACATATGGCGCCATCTATATCTTCTGTGCATCGAAATTCAGCTCAGTGGTTCATTTACTCTTCAGCAATGTGTGTTTTAATTAAGTTTCCGTTCAGGTTAGATATATGCAGAAACTCTTCTAAATGGTATATGCTGGGCCAAAAATTAAAAGAAAAAAACTAAACTTTTTTTTTTTTCTTAAACTTATATTTGAGCATTAGTCTTCATAATCCCCGGTCCATCAGAGGAATCGTCTTGCCTAAAAGTTGGGCAGGCAGTGCCCCTACACTAAAGTCTCTACCAGATTGTAACCAACTTAGACAAGGTTTACATCCGAATTATGATGGGTTTATAGACTCATCGAAACATACGAAGAGTTGGGGCAGGTGGTGAAAGGTCCCCATTAAGCGATTTAGATGATTTAAGAAGTTACACAGTCCAGTCCCATTAATGTGACCACCTGTCAAAATCCAGAATAACCCCCTTTGGCAGAGCGGACCGCTGCGAGACGTGCAGGAAGAGAGGGGATGTTGTGATGATGGTCACTGGGATGTTGAGCCATGCCGACTCCAGTGCCGTAGCCATCTGCGCTAGATTGCGTGGTTGAGCATCCATGGCGCCAACAACCCGATCAAGGTGGTCCCACAGATTCTCGATTGGGTTCAAGTCCGGGGAATTTGCTGGCCAAGGGAGCAGGGCTGTGGAGTCTGAGTCGTGGAGTCGGAGTCAGAGTTAGTTTTGGTTGGAGTCAGAGTCGGTAGAAATGTACCGACTCCGACTCCAGCTTTAAAATAAAGTATTAATATTTCATGATTGAATTTTCATATGAATTTTATAAATGTTACTCAAATATATATGTTCTATCAAACTATGAACAACAGTGATAAGCAGTTCTGCTGGAGATAGAGACATTTCTTACTTGTGTGTCACTGTTCTACACTGCCCTTATGTATTCTTATACTTGGTTAACCTCATGCTGCCCCAACCCCCCTACTTACAATGTATGAAATGAAACTGAAAGTGATAATGTGTTGCAAATTCTTAGTAGTAAAGCTCCTCCGCTAGACTAGATGTTAATAGTTTACAACAGTAAATTTATTGTTACGAATTGGCCATTTATGAAGGAGTCTGAGCCGGAGTCGGAGTCTGAGCCGGAGTTGGAGTTGGAACCTGATAAAATCCAGGAGTCGGAGTTGGAGTCAGAGCCGCAACTGTGGCTTACCTACTCCACAGCCCTGCAAGGGAATACGGTAAACTCATCCTGGTGCTCCTTGAACCACGCATGTACACTGCGAGCTTTCTGACACGTCGCATTGTCCTGCTGATAGATGCCATCATCCTGAGGAAAAACATTTCACATGTAGGGGTGAACATGGTCCGCAAGGATAGATGCATACTTGTGTTGATCCATCGTGCCTTCCACAATGATGAGTGCACCCAGATGGCTGATGACACGTGCCTTCTGCAATTGGTTATGGGGTTTGGGACCTGAATGTGGATTTCTGCCAGCCCCATTTGTCGATTGTTGGAATTTTTTGATCACTTTGTCACTTGAGTGTTTTTGTAATGGGGGAAAGAAACTGAAAATAATATCGAGGGAGGTCACAAAAAAGGTTAGCAACTTTTTATGCTATTTCAATCACCCTTCTATACCGACCTAGCAGATACCTAGGACATGAGTACCCCACTAAACTGGTTAAACGCTGGAGCGACTTCAGTGTGTATGGATGGATTCCCTTATAACTTCTGTCTGTAGCGCTGTGGATAGCATTTTATGAAGTCTTTCCTTTTATTGCTGGAGCTGCGGCTGTCTCACTTTACATAGCCCTTCTCCCTCAATCTCCATTCCCAGTTATTTTCCGCCATCTAATTGATGGCGTTTTCCGCCGGGTAGATAGCCTGAGCACAGCTTTGTGTAAATAGAGCAAGTGAGACCTAACTGCTCTTGTAGAGATTTGGTGGCCTCGTGCCCAGCTCTATAAAACAAGGTGTTAATAGGAAATTTTACCGTATCATTGGACTCTGCTTACTTGTGTTTTTTTAAAAGCACAGAATGTGTATATCCCTCTCCCCCTCCCCCGTGATCACGTTTCCGTAGTGCGAAGCTCTGGTTTTGTGCTCAAGAGTTGGCTTAAGGTGACTGCGCAATGCCCTGTCAATGCTAGTGGCAATGAAAGTGTGATTGTCAGGAAAGTACAAGCCTGTCCATGATGGTGTTAGGAAAGGGTTTCACGTTGGGTACCTGGCTGCAGCTAGCCCGAAGAAGGCCTTTGTCCAAAACATTGCCTCATCTATCCATGAAAGTCTGGAATGAGGTTTCTTCTTTCTCTGCTCAATATCTTGGAAGGTTCTTGGGCATCGAGAACCAAACTCTTGAGCGCAATCTATTCTTGTTGTTGTCCCCAACTGTAACCATTGGATATTGATGACTTCCCAAAAGTACCAAATGATCCCGCTCATCTTCAGTTCTTCAGACACTGAATTTAAGGTAGCTACGTTAACATTCTTGCCTTGGTTTACTTTGGGTCGTTGGACACCAAATATTTTCTTTCACTTTTGGTCAATGTGACTTGGTTAGTAGGCCAAGACTGGAGAGGATCTGGAGCAATAGAGACATGACGTGTCCTCCCACTTTCCTGGTTGTTGAGCTTAATCTTGGTTTGATGGATGACCGTAGAGGGTTCAAGCCCAAATGTATTTCACCAATTGTAAAATTTGGCGTTAAACTAAATGACTCGGTCGTTTCTATGGTTTGACATGGCCCCTCTTCTCCAGTGAAGGGGAATGTCTTGAAGATAAGGTGGTGCGTTTGCCTTCGTTGGAAGCATTTTTAAAAAGGTCCTTCATGATGACTCCACGCACAAAAAAAAAAAAAATAATCTCAAGGGTGTGTGGAAGAGTTATGAGATTAAAGGGATTCTACCATTAAAAAACTTTTTTTTCTAGGTAACACGTCGGAATAGCCTTTAGAAAGGCTATTCATCTCCTACCTTTGGAAGTGATCGCCGCCACGCCGTTCGTTCGAAATACTGGTTTGTACCGGTATGCTAATTAGTTCTCTCGCAGCGATGGGGGCGTCCCCACTGCTGCTAGAAAACAGACTCCAGTGCCGCCTCTGTCTTCTTCTGCATCCTCCCCTTCCTTCTTCGGCTTGACGTCGGACGCCTGCGCAGTACGCTCTGTTCGGCGAACTTCGCCGAACGTACTGCGCATGCCCACGGCCATAGTGCCGACACCGCAAATTCCCCGAACAGCGCGTACTGCGCAGGCGTCCGACGTCAAGCCGAAGAAGGAAGGGGAGGATGCAGAAGAAGATAGAGGCGGCGCTGGAGTCGGCTCTCGAGCAGCAATGGAGACACCCCCATCGCTGCGAGAGAACTAATTAGCATACCGGTACAAACCGGTATTTCGAACAAACGGCGTGGCGGAGATCACTTCCAAAGGTAGGAGAAGAATAGCCTTTCTAAAGGC
This sequence comes from Leptodactylus fuscus, assembly GCF_031893055.1. Taxonomy (NCBI): domain Eukaryota; kingdom Metazoa; phylum Chordata; class Amphibia; order Anura; family Leptodactylidae; genus Leptodactylus; species Leptodactylus fuscus. Next base: position 23,262,159 of record NC_134268.1, read on the forward strand.
TATTCCGACGTGTTACCTAGAAAAAAAAGTTTTTTAATGGTAGAATCCCTTTAAAGCTTGAAAGTGTGTCCTTTTTGGCCTCCATTTGGAGCAGTATACATTGGCACGTCGCAAAAAAATGCTAGAATAGCATAACTACTCTACTCCATCGAAAAGTATACCAAGCTGACCGAGCCTTTTATTGGAGGTAGACATTGTTGGGGGCCATTTCCTCTGTATATATTAAGCTGGAGGGTACTTGCATGATATGAATGTGAACTAGCCCATACTCTTGGTTTTGTGCATTGAAGCAAGTCTCCATAGCAAAGTCCATCGGAGAGCTTTTCTAGAGCAGGCCGGTGAGGATGACTATCCATGGTTCCAGAACATACAAAGCCGACTTTAGGTTGGATATATTTTTGTTGACGTAAAGCGGCCACCTCTTTAAAGATAAATAACCTCCATTGCCGCTCATATTTTAAAGGATGCCTCCACTGGTGATATTGAACATTAATATGAAATTGGTGGGGATTAGAGTCCCGACAACCTGACGTTGCTTGAACAGAACATTGTATAGCACCTGTGCTTGGTATTGCAGCTCCATTACTGAGGCCATGTGACCAATGGACATAATGTCATCGTGTTCGTGAAACAGCGGCACAACTCACTTGAGCGCCATTGCGGCTTCGAATAACCGATCGTTGAGTTCCAGACGTGGGACCACCACCAATCCTATATCGATGACCTATCCTAAGGGTAGGTCATTAATACTTAAGTCCAGATTTCCCTTTTAAGTGCTTCGTAGAGAGTGGACGCCGACTGACCGATCACCTTGCATCGCGAGCCTTCCGATTCCACATGGCGCTCGCTATTTCCCTTCTCTGTATAGAATATCACTCATCGCCTATGACAGCTAATCTCTTGCTTTCCCTACATAAATTTTAATGGGCCAGAAATCAATTTCAGGCAGAGCGGAGGCAATATATGTTCCTATAAGTATGTGCGCCTCTTACCTGCGCTCACGATGGGTCAGGGTGGCGGGCGGCATGTATGACTATGCTTTGGCGTATTTGTATTATTTGTAGTAGCGGTGTGGTTTTTTTTTTTTTTTTTTCGCCTTTGGATATTATCTTAAACATCTACGTCTGGTGGCAGGTTAACAAGTGCACTTTCCAGCGAATCCTTACAAAACGTCGACATGTCATTACTCATTGTCAGCTCAGCCTTCGCCTGCTAAGCAACAAGAAATCATTTCTGCCTTGTGTTTTCTTTCTTGTCTGGGTTGACTGCATACATATGGTAGTTATTCTTCTGCTCGGGAAGGGTTCCTTCCTCTGTCATACCCATACAGCTGTGCTGCCGATTTCTCCAGTCCACCAAGACCCGGAGTTACGACACACACTTTACATCGGGGATGATGGGATGGCGTCATGTGATGGACAAACGCGCAGATGCTCCATGCACGGTTCTCAGCGCTGCTTTTTATTAACCTCTATGTTACTAGTCTCCTTTTCCCGAAGGGGGTGATCTTCTATCGAGAATCCTCTGCCCCCTTTCGGACTTTCTTGTATTACATGGTCGGACCATCTGAAGACGATTAGGAGGGAATCACTACCAGAAACGCCAAGAAGTGTATATGACGTGCTAGATTTATTACGTGGAATTGGCTATTTTAAGGTTGTGTTGGAAATATCTAAGTCAAGTGTCCAAATGCGATATTGGTGAGGTTCTCTAGTCTCTACGTAGCGGCAATATTCATCTGATCCATCGTAACACTGTAGGGGGGCTTGATGGACTGATGTCTTCATCCAACCTCATCTACTATGTAACTAGAGAATAGGTTTCCTATAACCCTATTCACATGTATAGGGGTGGATCTACCTGGATTATGTGCCAAATACTAAGTATGTTTTTTGTTTCTCCAGATTGGCTCCATTGGATGGGACAAATGTTAGGGAAGATCTTGGGCAAAAATCCAAGTGTTGGCCTCACATTTGAGAAGGGTATCTCTTGCAAATACTAGCTGATCTTTCAAAAACATGGAATTCTTTTAATCCGGCATCCAAAAATCTAGAGACTGTAATAAACTGTGATACAAGACATCTCGGTCTTCAGACCATATCCAGTCCAGGGTTGGAGGGCAATGTACAGTCGGATTTTCTAGACCATTTTTGCCTTTGGACATGGGGCCTAACAGAAATCTGACAAACCTCATTATAGTCTATGGGAGTCTATTGGGATCAGTTTGTATCCATTAGAATGTTCTGCCTACAATGGAACAGAAAAACCCTGGTGGTCGGGACTTCTAAGCAGTTATTCCCATCTCAACAGCGATTTAGTGAAATAGGAGAATAACCCTAACACGTAGGAATAGCTTTAAGAAAGGCTATTCTTCTCCTACCTTTAGATGTCTTCTCCGCTCCGCTGTTCGGTAGAAATCCGGGTTTTCTTTGCTATTCAAATGAGTTCTCTTGCAGCACTGGGGGCGTCCCCAATGCTTCGAGAGAACTCTCCCGCGACGCCTCCATCTTCTGGAACGCGCTCTTCCTCTGTCTTCTTCCGTCCTGGGCTTCAATCTTCTAGGCCTCAGGCCGAGCCGACTGCGCATGCCCGGGCCACAAGAAAATGGCCGCTTATACTGTAAGTTGGTGTAAGCGGCCATTTTCTTGTCTCCCAGTGCTGCGAGAGAACTCATTTGCATACTGAAGAAAGCCGGGATTTCTACCAAACGACGGCACGGAGAAGACATCTAAAGGTAGGAGAAGAATAGCCTTTTTTTAAGGCTATTCCTATGTGTTAGAGAGGAAAAAAAGGGCATCCAATGATAGGTTCCTTTTAAAGGGGTTGTCCAGCCGCAAATCAAGTTTTCCTGCTAATGAATCTATGGGATTCCAACACTCAGACCATGTACAGGGCGCCAGTAAGTATAGCACTGGACAGGGAGCACTTGAAAGCTTTCCTATTCAAGTAATAGGAACGGTGTAGCATCCGCATCCTGTCTAGTGGTGGTTTTGGGAAAGGGCATCACCGCTTGTAGTATTTGAATAGGAGAGTCTGGCCGCACTCCTGGCTATTGCTATAGCTTCTGACACCCAGTTGCTGCTGGAATATCCAATCTATGCAGGGTCCAGGTGTCAGACCCCCACAAATCTTATTCTGATAACCAATCCCGTGGATAATTCTTCAGTATGAAGAATCGATTTCCGGCCGGTAAAATCTCTTTACGCCTCCATTTGCGCAATGGAAGTCTAAAGGTACTGTACTCCGTTTCTTAATGTTGTGGCCAATAGGAAACGTGATACTGTATGGCTACATTAGGAAATTCTGCTGCTGCATTCCTCCGACATACGGCTGTGATGTGATGTGAACAGAGTCCTACGCAGGTTTTTATTTCCCCTGTATTCCCCTTTGCGCCAGGTGTGTGTAATTGTGGTGATTTATACTCTCCGTCTCCTGTGCTAGAAGATGCCGCAGCTCTGAGCCGTTTCCCAGATTTAATGCTCAGGAACTATGAACTGTGGCCTCTGCCGGTGAATTTGTCTGGTAGGGGGTCTTTACTGCTATGATGAGATTTTAGCAGGTGCATTGAGCACTGTATGCTCAGATCATTTCTGTGCTCGCTGAAGCTTCGGCTCCATATGCTTCAAAAGTGGGAATGAAGCAGATTAATGTCAGCAGACCTCTCTTATCCTTCCATATATTTGCAGCGTGACTGTGCACCTCACTGATATATTAATCCACAGCAGCCCTCCGGTGCAGGTTTTTTTTCAGTCTTCCCTGCGTGAGAGCCGACCAAGCCAGGCTCAGATTGGAGGCCGCAGCGGTCAGGGCTACTGTGCGTGTTATTGGATGTGTTAATACAAAGTCACCGTGTTTGGATGGTGCTGCACGGTGTCTGTGGCGCTTTTACGGAAAGCAGCATGTTCCGGTTCCGGTCACCTCATTTGTACGGCCACAGGTTGCTAATACGCTGACGTCTGGCTCCGAGGGGACAGGCTGAAATTCTAGTAAGATCTGACTTTATTCCTGGTTTGTAGCTCTCAAGAGTCAGCCAAAGCATCAGTGTAGAAATGAGACCAATATAAGAGATGGCACGTCGAACAATCCTAACCACCTAAAGGGTAAATTTTATAACTCTGGCTCCCTGGATTTTGCTTTTTGATAGGTGGGTGTTCCTAGCACAAGCGCCTTTATCTCAGTTTCATAAACATAATTCTGTAGACATATTTGTAATGTCTGCCTTATTGTCTTGAATCGCCTTTTTATTGATATTCATATTAGTTATGGGATTTCAGATGTGTATATGGGGCACTAAGCCACCAGCAGATAGTAGGTATGTTGCAATGACATTTTGCATGGCTGGTTTCCCAAAGCACCCGAGACCTTCTGGAGGTTTGGGATGGAAAGAGGTACAATGTCACACATGGGGAGAATTGCCACCAATACAAAGGTACTGGTCACAGGTAGTCTCCCTCATTGCTCAGGTAAATGGGTTGTCCAGCCTCGAGGCCAACCTCCTATTCGTGATCCTTCTGAGTTCCCTGGAGTATGAGGTCACTATTTAGCTTTCTCAAAGCTGCAAAAATGTTCTTCCACTCCATTGGAAGAGACAAAACCCCAGTCCATTGAAGATTGGTTTGTTGAACTCTCATTCTTTCTCCACAATAGATTTGTCAGAATCCGGAGGGCTCTGAGTTCCAGGATATTGGTCGGAATCTCAAAATCTGTCTGATTATAATTGAATCAAAACTTTCTCATCGGGAAATCACTTCTCCTCCTTACCCTATGGGAAGTCCAATCTCCTCCATTAGAGTCTTCATGAAAAGTTGACTTATGTGCAGAGTCTTGCTTGGGTAGTCTATTCCGTAACGATATAAGCCTAAGTCCACATGAATTAATACAGAAGATCTCATCGGGAACTCGCTTCTCCTCCTTACCCTATGGGAAGTCCAATCTCCTCCATTAGAGTCTTCATGAAAAGTTGACTTATGTGCAGAGTCTTGCTTGGGTAGTCTATTCCGTAACGATATAAGCCTAAGTCCACATGAATTAATACAGAAGATCTCATCGGGAACTCGCTTCTCCTCCTTACCCTATGGGAAGTCCAATCTCCTCCATTAAGAGTCTTCATGAAAAGTTGACTTGTGTGCTTGGGTAGTCTGTTCCATAACGATATAAACCTAAGTCCACGTGAATTAATACAGAAGATCCAGGACCACTGGACTGTAAATATAGGACAAATACATGCAACCAAGCAGATAAAACACAAGAAAAAAAAAAATCTGAGAACAGTCAGCACAGCTGCTTGCTGTCTAAGAATAATATACATCTGTAACCACACAAGCAGTCAGAAGTAGATGCAAGTACATAGACTTTTCTTACACTGTAAGCTGTGAGGTTTGCAGGATCCTCATTCTTTTACACACATTTTGCAGACATGTCTGTGTAGGCTGTGAGGAGAATCAACCCCTCCATTCACTGTGTGACGAGACAAGAGAACAGTCGTCTGCTCTCTAAGATAAGCAAGGTGGAATGGAAAGTATCTATGGACAGACTTCCTTAGTAACGAGTGAATAGCAAATTGGCTAGAAGGGAGCCTCTTAGAGACAGTAACTTTAGAGGGGATTTTGAGGCAGAAAGCAGCCATATTTTTAAATAAAATGTATTACATTTTGGTCCACAACCCCAATGCTCTATGAATGAGACCAAGTTAATTAATAACCATTTAATACCATAATTCTTCAGGAAGCGTTGCTGACATTTAGAGAAGTGGGGACAGCAGACAATTTTTTTTTTTTTTTTGTAGCCTAGGCAAACATTTTTCATAAGAATCTTCTTTTTAGCTGACAAGGCTACATTTACATTCGTTTTTGTGGTCCGTAAACAGGTCTCGGACTAAAAGTAGAAGCACCAGTTTTTTTCCCCTCTATGCAACAAAACCTTTTGTCTGGTTTCCAAACTCTCGATTCGACATAACTTTACAAATTAGAAGAACCGTCCTTTATCGCTTAATCATCTGCGAGTAGCGGCGTCTATAAAAAATAGTGGCTGACAGGATAGCATGGCAGCGTGTTTTAAGAAAAAACTGACACCAATGACATACGTGAGCAAGTCTTCAGCGACTGAGCATGAAAGCCCTGCCACCTCAGCCTGTACAGTCGTGCATTGAGAAGCGGGATATCTATGGAGGGCAGTCAAGGAAACTTCTCTTTCTTCCAAGATGTTGACATTCTCAGGAGTCGCCACAAAGTTTATACATTATGTATAAACCTCTGACATATTTTGTGGCAATGACTAAAGTTAGATAAACATTATTCATTGCCGTGCCAGTCTAAAGGCGTGACGTGGTCCATAGGAGCTCGCGATCTGTTCGTTGTCTTTATCTTTAGCCCCTTGTTACAGAAGTTCTGGTTGTCCTTGAGGCAAAATGGGTTAAAAATTGGAAAAAAAAATCTTCCAAACGTCTTTCTTCCTTCAACAACAAAGCATTTACGTTTGTCAGAATGGATGGACATCTCTTTACACATGGCCTTACACAATCTAAAGCAAGCTTGGTTGGATGAGTCAGTATGGTGGGAATGGAGCTATGACGAAAACTTTTGATGGTCAGAAGTGTCTAGACCATTGGGATTTTGGTGGTCTTGGGGATGCGAGGGTGTCTAGATGTATTGCCAACACCAAACCCAATGCAGTTAAACGAAAGGTTGCACGTCTTGTGGAGCTTCCAAGTCTACAATGGCTGCAGGGAATGGTTGGCCCCGAAAGTTGAAGTAATTAATTTTCCTACGCTAGCACCCTAGTCAAGATTTTATCTAGATCAAGTGGATTTTGGTTGGGGATTGTGGCCCACAGTACCACATGCTAATGATATGACATACCATGTCCATAAGATGGTGACCAACGGGAGCTGATGATGGAGAACATAGAGCATAGACTGATGCCTATGTAACTTACACATTGTGAAGGATGGAATTTTTTTTTCTCTCCTATTCTCTATTTTCCCAAACTCTGTTTAAGGTTAGGATATGAACCTGACTGATGTTCTTCTGCCACCTCATTAGTTTTTGTGTTTCGATGAGCTCCACGACATAATGAGGAATGTGGGCATCCTAAGCTGGCCATACACCTAACAAAGTGATCAGCCGCAGGGTCTCCCATGTGGACTCCCAAGGCTTATGCAAAATGGAAAATTTCTGAATTCTGGTGACTGCAACCAATTTATGGTCATCCAAAATTGTGTGTTTTTTTGGACAACTTGGTCTTTCATGCATAGGGGCATCTATCTGTTGGTTGAAATTGCTTAAAGGGGTATTCCCACGTCGCATACTCACCAGTCTTCACTGCTGTAAAATCTTTTTTCTTCCTGGTTTCTTGCATCATTTGGTGGGCAGGGTTTCACATGCAACCTGCCATTTAGCTCCGCCCCCAAATTAACGTGTAGCTCCGCCCACTGCATAGCATGATCCTATGGGGGCGGCTGAAGGGCCTGTGATGTCATCAAAGGTCCTTAAACACTATATGCACAATATTGGACTATGAAGTACAGGCAGGAGCAACTCCATTCTGTCTTACATACAGAGACTGCCTGTCTCTGCCATAATGAACACAATTGAATTAGCTAGCCTGATAACTGGAAGAACTGAAGACGTTCAGAAATGAAAGCAGCTCCTCTCCTCTATCTGAGTGCAGGACCTAGGTCACGTGGTGCAGACACAGGAATAGCTAGAAACACAGGCTCGCTCCCATGCACTTAGCCCCTCCTCCCTTCCCCCCTGAGAGCAGCAGATACATCACTTGACTTTTGAGCAGATAAGCCCAAGGGCTGTGTCAACAATGAATTGAATAAAGTAAGATAGTGGACAAACAAAGGAGTTTTACTGAAGCAATGTATTTAGGAAAAGTCTTACATCCACATTAACAAGCAGTATAGATAGGATCCTTGTGATGGGACAACCCCTTTAAGAGCAGCAGTAGCATATGTGTGGCAAACCAAAGCTATAGCGGCATGGTGTGTACTCCATCCATACATTGCAGATACGGGAGCTCAATTTGCATAGAGAGCGTATTGACTATTCTGTAACTTTCTACAGCCACGATCCCCCTCTTTGATAAGGTGGCGTACCAAACCTACTCAGCTCTTATCTATCGTTTTAGGATCCCACTCTGCCCCTTTATCGATGGGATCCGATCCTGGAGCTCTGTAAATGTAGGGGGAACATATTTTTCCCATAAAAATGCTCTGTATTCTCTAGACCTAAGCACTTTTTAGCACTGGAAGCCTAAGCCCTGGGCGATGGACAGCTTGCACATCAGGCATTTTTCTTGCAGCATCACAGATAAAAGGCGGCATTGAAGAGCCTGACAGTCCCATTCATGGAGGCCGTGATGGGGCCTGGTAACCCTTTCACTGCCGTATCCAATTATTTGGAATGACAGCGTGAAAGCTCAAATATATGGGAAAAAAGCAAAAACAGCTGATGTATATGACATAGATATTAGATTTTTGCTAAAAACCTAATAACCTTTTGCCATATTGTATAAAATTTGGAAATGGAAACTTCCAACAAGCTGCTGTTGACTGAAAAAAAATTCCATGTCCCATTAATTTCGATAAGGAATGGAAATAAAATAAGCACTAGAGATGAGCGAGTACTGTTCGGATCAGCCGATCCGAACAGCACGCTCCATTGAAATGAATGGATGCACCTGGTACTTCCGCTTTGACGGCGGACGGCCGCTTAACCCCCCCGCGTGCCGGCTACGTCCATTCATTTCTATGCAAGCGTGCTGTTCGGATCAGCTGATCCGAACAGTACTCGCTCATCTCTAATAAGCACCCTACTCTATCTTCAAGCAGATTCCGAGAACTCTCATTGAAATCCACCATTGGGTCCCCTGTTCAATTTTGTGAAAAGTGAAGTAGCTCAGGTGACCACTGCATCCCATTACTCATCTCCTTGGTCACATGGTCAGTAACGGTGGTAAATTAAGTGACCTCACGCTACGTGTGACCACTGAGGCCAAAGGTGGGATGCAGCGGACCCTAGGGCCATTTCACTCCTAATGGAATGGCGGACCCGACCGGAATGGAGGAGCCCCATTAGGTGTGTTTTGACTCTTATGGGTTGATCCCAGGTATCTGCAACAGATCCGTAACAGTGTCCTAGTCCTTACAAGCATCAAGACGTAGCTAAAGTCTTGCCGACACCCGTTCTGTAGATACGACGTCCAGTAGGAGAATCCAACATGTAACCGAACGACCGGTGGCGGCAAGATCGCCCGATTACTCCTGTGATAATCTACGTCTACCATAAATCCGCAGCAGATTGGTCAGCATCCATCTATTGTCTCTCCACTCGATGTTTTGACTGCATCGAAGCTGTATGCAGAATCCCGATTTCCTCTTGTTTTCAGTGAATCTGCTCAGATGTATCTTAATGCCTTGAGCAGATGTGCCTCTTATCATTAAAAATGGATTAACCTTACTGCTGATAACTTTGCGTGGGATTGTTTCAGTCTCATAAGTGTCTGTAAGCATTTCCTCCAGCAAAGCAGGAGGAGGAGAGCGAGGAGGAAAAAAAAAATGAAATGTGTTTATTTGGAGAATTTTTTTTCTCCCAACGTCAATCCTTCTCCTTAGCCAGAGACGTGGCGCAGAGTATGGAGCTAACCATGACTACTTATGATAGGAATAGTCATTAGTAAGGGATGAGTCCTTTATATTCTGGCTGTGTAACATCCAATTCGTTCATAACAGGTCACATGATTTTCTTTGTGCGTCCATCGTGGTGTTACGGCATCATTTTGGTAACCACAGAGATCACTTATGCCCCATGCTAAATAGATATAGATAGTATCTACACTAAGGTCCCATGCACACAAGTAGTTAAGTACGTTTTCTGCCTTTAGATGCATAATACGAATTGCGTATAGTATTATCACCATTCAGTAGTTTTTCAAGTTCGGTGGCCGTGGTGCAGAAACAATGGAGCCCCTTGATAGGGATTTTCTAGGGTTTATATATTGACTAGCGTTGAGCGAGTAGAATCCGATCGAATACTTCGCCGGCATAGGAATGTGTGTAATCGGCCAGACACCAAGGGGTTAAACGCATCGAATATTCGAAGCGTTTAACCCCTTGGTGTTCGGCCGATTACACGCATTCCTATGCCGGCGAGGTATTCGATCGAATACTACTCACTCAACGCTAATATTGACCCATCCTCGGGATAGGTCATCCGTATTTGATTGATGGGGGTCCAACACCCAGATCCCTGCTGATAAGCCGGACCCCAGCCGATAGGATAATCCATTTACGTTTAACTCATTGAGAACTCCTTAAGGATAAGACCCCATGTTGCGGAAACGCCGATTTTGTTGCGTCTCTATCTGCCAAAGCCAAGAATGGCTATAAAAGGAATGGGTAATATGTAGGAAGTTTTTATACTTGTCCCTTCGGCTCAATTCAGTCCTGACTTTGGCTAAAAAAAAAAAAAAAAAAAAACAGAAAAATCTGCAACAAAAAGAAAGCTGCGTTTCTGGGACGTGGGTTTTTACCGTAAGTCGAAGTGAGAGCCTCCCCCTGCTTTGACTACAGGGGTCTTGTATTGACCACTACACAGTACATTCACCTGTGATGGTGGTGGGATTAGGAATTAAAATTTTTTGAAAGTCCCCCAACCCCCCCCCCCCCAAAAAAAAAAAAAAAAAAAAATGTAGTTTTTGGACACCTCATAAATTTTTGTCAATATGGGGGTTACAAACTCATTGATGTTCTTAGCCCATAAAACGCAGCTAACATTACCTAGAGTTGGGGACAAATTTTAACAACCCCGTGACATGAGGTTCTTCTACCAGAAGCCAGATACCTATGGGAACGCGTTGTCATTCCAGCAATGGTTTATACATAAGTCAATTGATGGTGTCCAACAGGTCGTTTCCATCCTCCAGGCTATTGGCTCTATTAGGGGGTCCTCTTTTGTGGAGCCCCCACTGGCGATGGACCTAAACATGTCCCATAGGATGGGTCTCCAGAAACAGGTTTATTTTCCCTTGAAGAATTTTACGTTGCGCTGTTACACTCTGGAAATGTAGGAAGTGTCTGTCGATAACAACGATGACTTGGCTACGTCTCGCCGCCGCCGTATCTTCGGTATTCGCATGAGTTGAACTAGGCACATAGTTGGAACAAATTATACTTCACTTACGCGAATGGACATCTTGATGATACGGATCTGAGATAGCGCGCTCGCTGCCTCCGGCGACTTACAAATCTAAAACGTGTGGGAAGATTAAGGATAAACAAAAGCAGATGCCCGTCTGATTGGAGCTCCGACTTCTGCCAAAACAAAAACTTTGCTGTCTTGCCATGAGAAGGCGAAAAAAACCTTTCCGAGCCACTTGCATAACAATATTGCCATACATATAGATCTAAATCAAACAAGGCCTTTCATTTTTTCCTTTCCGTCTCACTAGCTCTGGTTTCCTGCCTCACCGCTGCGATCTGTTAATATTAGACAAAGCCTTTCATTCACAACTTAGATGAGCTCTCCATCGCTCTTTGCTTGGAGACGGAGCAGCTACGTGCTGGAAAAGATAGGTAAAAAGCAACGCGATGGCTTTACCTACACCATTTGCATCCACTGGGAACTGGAATTTGGCCAAAAAGTTAAGCCATACGGCGCAAAACTGAATGTCCATTGCATTGATGTTCAAGCCACCAAATGAAGGTCTAAAGAACAGGTACTGGTACCATGGAGGAGACCATGAGGTGGCTTCTTAGGAGGACTACTCCCTGGCTTCTGGAGTGTTATATTATCAGATGGCGGCGGAAGCAGGTGGAGTGAAGTATTACAGAGTGCCCAATCAAAAAGGATGACCATGTAATAAATTGCCGTAAAGGACGCTCTCCGCGCCATCTCTTAGGAGAGGTTCTGGTGGGTTCCCCATGGCGTGGCCATGGTTGAGTTTCACATCGCAAGGCTAAGTTCACATGCACATACGAGTGTGCATATTCAGTGGCGGCTGCCTCGATGGGATGTCGGTGTAGTGCACGGCATCCCGTTGCGGCTCTCCGCTCCAGATTAGGCCCAAATGAATGGGCGTAGTCCGGAGGGTGCTGTCGCGAGGCGGACACCACGGCTGAATCCGCCTGAAGAGAGGATAGCTCGTTTATTTAAAGAACACCAGCGGTCTACATAGACCACCAATGTGAGGGGGCAGATTATGACGTGGATTCCGTGCCAAAATCTGCCCCATGGGCCTAACTGGATTCTAATCGTATATTACTCTGAATCTATAGGATGAGATGTAGTGATCAGCCCCACATCTTGTACGGTCCATAAGCATTACATAACTTTGCAAATACCGTGCCATTTCCATTCCTGACTGTGCAAACACTTGACATGAACACTAGAGATGAGCGAGTAGTATTCAATCGAATAACTCGCTCCTATAGGAATGTGTGTAAGCGGCCGAACACCAAGGGGTTAAGTGCATCAAATATTCACTGCGCTTAATCCCTTGGTGTTCGGCCGCTTACACACATTCCTATAGGAGCGAGGTATTCGATTGACTACTACTCTCTCATTTCTAATGAACACCCTACACTGGTGGCTTGGCCTGCAGCCTTACTGGCATTGATCTTACCTCAGGAAAGTATATAGCTGGGCGGTGGAGTTGAGCTTGGCTTCGTCTAAGTCAATGGTTTGGTCTACCGACTCCACGGCCTAGGCAAATAGTGCGTATGTCTCTATAAAGATTGCAATGTGGGTTGGATTTGGTGCAAATCTGGATGATCAATCTGCTAATCTATATATATATTTTTTCTCTCTCCTTCTAGTTCAATATCAGATGGAAATGATGCGAAGCCTCCGCCACGTAAACATCGACCATCTCCACGTGGGTTGGTACCAATCTACCTACTACGGCACGTTCGTCAGCCGTGCCCTTCTGGACTCCCAGTTTAGCTACCAGCACGCCATTGAGGAGTCGGTGGTGCTCATTTACGGTAAAGGGCTATATTTTTATTTTCTTCACCTTGTGTATTGATCCTACTTTCTGTCATCTCGCTGCGTTCGCGGAGGTGCTCCCTTACTGATTGGGATGGGGGGCTTAGGGGGGCTAGCTGTCTGAGGTAGCCTGGCAGTCCCTTTTAAGTAAATACCAACTGTGTGTGTGTAGCAGCCCAAGCAGCAGCTCCGTCTAGACAGCGTTTCCTTCTGCGTGTTTATTTTTCTTGCTATCAGAGACCTGATGTGTACGCTCAGGAATGCTGGAGAGTGGTCGCTTCATTTTTATTCCTCAGACTCTCTCCCTCGGTGAAGGCTGGTGGAACTAGACCAGATGTCTAACAAACCTCGATTACTAGAACGTCTGGCTCTGGAATACGTGACTGACCAATCATAACGCAATTTGCCAAGTCTTTCAATTTTTTTAATTTTTTTTTTATTTAATTTTTTTTATTTTATATATATTTTTTCTCCTTCCTTTTTAATACCTACACAATTACGCCTCTGTTTCCCCCCCCAATGCTTTTTTTTCCCCCTTCTCTCTTTCGGCCGGTTTAATGGTGTTTCCTCAAGCTCTCCAGACCAGATGTTCTGTGCTCTATCAGGACCATAGGCAATTTAACAGCTTTATGGCTCCCCTATCCCACACCCCATCCCCCCTTTCTATTCTTTAAACACTCGCTATGCCATATCTGGCAGTCCCGACATGTATAGCTTCCAGCGGAGAGGCGAACGTTAGCGTCCCGGCGTATCTGTCAGAAAAAAATACTAATGAACGCGATCAATCTTACGCGCTGCCCCCAAATTATTTCAGTATGTTAACAATTGGATTACAGTACAGAACAAGTTGTTAAAGCAGACTTAGATTGGCTGGAAACATGACATCACGTCCTGATGAATTTTCCACTCGTTCCGCGTCTTGTGTCTCATTTTGTCACCTTTCTGCTCGAGCGGACGCCGGTCGGGGGAACCGAGAGTCAAAACTTATTGTTAGGGACGGCTCCAGTAAAACGTGTCAGCATTTAGAGGCTCGTAACGGTAGAGGTTAGCCAAAAACAATTTTCGGGAAAACACAATATGAGAAATCTATTATGTGCTTAGGCTGCTTTTTATGGCGCTTTTATGAAAATGTAATTGGCAAAATTAATATTCGCCAAATAAACTTCGCCGGGAACTTATAAAACGTATAGGGGCGGCCAGATGTCCTTCATTTCGGGGCTAGGCAAACCGGGAGCTGTACGTTGAATGCACATGTTCTTAAATAAGTGGATTTAATTTATTTTTTTAAATATTCTTCCCCTTAATTTTCAATTAAATCTTAATTTTTTTTTAAATTTCTTTTTTTTTTCTTGTTTGTATAATGTACGTGTATGATGTGAATGTTCCTTTTTGCACCAACTCGTGGTCGAGGCTTTGTTACGGTCAACAACACTGTTGAGGGGGTTACCCAATACAATATAATACTTTTTTTTATTTTTTTTTATAGAATTATATTGGGGTCCACCTGGGCAAAAATCCATCACTCATCTCAAATCATTAATAAATAAAAATATTTATAGATTTATTGAATTTTTTTATTTTTTTTACGGAGTGTCAGCCCATTACAAGTCATTTTCTACTTTTATATGTGTTCTGTTTCTTTTATTTTTAATATTTCTTTTAAAGTTTTTTTTTTCTTTTTTTTCCACTATTTTATGGGAGATTCTATACATTATTATTGCGGCCGGTCATAGACGACTCCCCCCCCCCCCCCCCCCCCAGGAAAAAAAAAACCCAAAAAACAATAAAATAATAAAAATATTTTTTTTTTTTGCTTGACTCGAATATAAGCCGGAGGGGGGCTTTTTCAGCACAAAAACTGTGCTGAAAAATTTGGCTTATACTCGAGTATATACGGTACATCTATTTATTATTCCGCCATTTCTACTGGTAGACTATTCACGTCAACTGCTTGCCTTTAGGGAACAGTAATAAGCTTAAAAAAAAAAAAAAAAAAATTCGGACAAAAAGTGTAACTTGGATATATTTTTGAGCCCATATTATGGCAGAGAGTCCTGACATGACCCCTTATAATAAGACTTTCCACTAGATGTGGGGACAAAAATATATTCCTACTGTCCTTGTGTGAAAGAAGCCCAAATGTAAAGAACAAGTAGGAGGCCACACGTTCTTGCTTCCCAGCGTGATGTATAGGCTGCGTTCCTTTTCTATCCCGAGTCTCTCAGGCTCCCAGATATTTTCCAGCCATGGGTAACTGAATATTTCCAGCACCTAACTTCCAGGTGTCAAAATTTTTGGCCGCGCTCACCGATGTGATTTAATATTTGTTGTAATGTGCGAGAAGGAAATTTTGTCTACATCATAATACGCTGGCCGGTTTATGTTGCGATCCCTGGCTTTGTGCTTTTTTTTTTCTCTTGATGTACAGGTCTGTAGACAGATTTTGTACATGATTTTTATTTTACATTTTTTATTTTTTTTTTATACAGGAAACAAAAAAAATAAAAAAAATCACAATTTTTTTTTTCTTGGTTCACATCTGGGATAGAAATTTAGTTTTTCTGTTCCATCCTAGGGATAGAAAACTAATTGAGCTGTGACTGTCTATTACACGATGGCCCCCATTGGTTTTCAATAGACATATTGGGGGGGGTAATTTATTAAGACTGGGGCAAGGGGCAGATACATCAGAATTAAGAGGGTTTGGTGCAGATTTGACACCGCAACTGGGCTGGGAACTTTAATTCCCGTTTGTTGACTTGTAACGGGGTTGCTCGTTTTACCTAAAAAAAAAATTTGGGATACGTGCTGGATGATCCAATGAACACGCAAGCAGTGCCTTACCTTAATTGGAGGATGGGTCCTGTTCAGATGCCGTGACCATAAACACGACCATATTATGAAGCTTTATTGCACCGATTCCGAATATAGGGGGTAGGGTTGAGCCCATCTTGAGATTTCAGGATCAATTTTAAAATCCGATTTCCAATCATTTTCCAGCCGATACTGATCACGATCATGAAATTTGCTCGATCAGGATCCGATCTTTCCCGATTCCAATTGCTCAACCCTATATACATGCATGGGGTTAAGCCGATCTTGAGATAACCTCCGATCTTGATCCCGCCAGAAAACATCGGGATCGGAATCCCAATCGCGATCGTGAAATTTACTCAATCGCTGGTCGGAATCCAATCTTTTCCGATCGCTCAACCCTAATAGGGGGACGTTACCATTCCCTCTACGCCAATACGGGATAGAGGGATAATATTGTGGCATGTGTTTGGCGCAAATCCCTTTATTGTGCCAAACGTGCACTTCAATGCCCCATATGTTCCTTGACCGCCAGATTCTGAGACGGTGGGTGTTGCAGGCAGTAAATGGGCGGACTGGGGTGGGGATTTACTAAAATTTCCGGCAGTATTCTGGTGTGTATTAGAATCTACACAAGTACCTGGCGGAGCTTTCTGTTCCGACACAGATTTTAAAGCCGCGGCCTCTTCGTAAATCTCCGCTTCTGTGTGACTGTTGGCATACGATACGCCTTCTATGCATCCAGATGTCTACGGATTTATATGGCCACAATTGGGACATGCCATTTTACAATATTTTCTCTGACATACAAGGCTTGAGCTCCTAGGGTGTGTTTTTTTTTTTTTTTTTTTTTTTTTTTTTTATTACCAGTCCCACAATATTTACTGTATGAAAATGGATAATTTCCATAGCCATAAAATTGGCTTAATTTTGCATTTTCTTGAAAAAATAAATAAAAATTGTTCACCATTACCGAGATCACGACTGCAGATAAGACTAGTAGGGCTTTTATCTACTACAATGGGCTTTCTCTCCAGGTGATTGAGTTGTCGGCTCTTGCCCCTGTCCCCTGCCTGACATCCATCACACAGTAGAGCGTGCAGTCTACAGGTGTCGGCTTCCCGGTGTATTCATTGCTTATGCCGGTTCGTCACCCCAGTTATTTCTCAAAACCTCACTTGCCATGAATATCCCGCATGAAGCACAGTGCGCCTTGTAAAACCAAAGCGGCCAGCATGTAGAAATACCCCGGCCTGCTCCTTCACCTCTCGGCCGGCTATCTGTGCCTGCGGACATGAGCCACACGTTGTATGCTTGGAGGGTATCTGTATCTCTGTGAACTAGAAAGACAGCTCTGTGGCCATTGTATTCCTGATTTGAGATGCACCGGAGGCATGCAGTGTGGCGGGGAGCTTTGTAGTCTGCATGCTAATAAGCCAAGCATTGAAATTGTAGTCATTCTTCAGCACCCGGCCTTTCTCTCGCTTATCGCCGGTGGAAGCCACAGAGGCTGACAGGAGACAAATAGATGAACTAATTGCTGATATATATATATATATATATATATATATATATATATATATATATATATACACTCTCCGGCCACTTTATTAGGTACACCTGTCCAACTGCTCGTTAACACTTAATTTCTAATCAGCCAATCACATGGCGGCAACTCAGTGCATTTAGGCATGTAGACATGGTCAAGACAATCTCCTGCAGTTCAAACCGAGCATCAGTATGGGGAAGAAAGGTGATTTGAGTGCCTTTGAACGTGGCATGGTTGTTGGTGCCAGAAGGGCTGGTCTGAGTATTTCAGAAACTGCTGATCTACTGGGATTTTCACGCACAACCATCTCTAGGGTTTACAGAGAATGGTCCGAAAAAGAAAAAACATCCAGTGAGCGGCAGTTCTGTGGGCGGAAATGCGTTGTTGATGCCAGAGGTCAGAGGAGAATGGCCAGACTGGTTCGAGCTGATAGAAAGGCAACAGTGACTCAAATAGCCACCCATTACAACCAAGGTAGCCAGAAGAGCATCTCTGAACGCCGCACAGTACGTCGAACTTTGAGGCAGATGGGCTACAGCAGCAGAAGACCACACCGGGTGCCACTCCTTTCAGCTAAGAACAGGAAACTGAGGCTACAATTTGCACAAGCTCATCGAAATTGGACAATTGAAGATTGGAAAAACGTTGCCTGGTCTGATGAGTCTCGATTTCTGCTGCGACATTCGGATGGTAGGGTCAGAATTTGGCGTCAACAACATGAAAGCATGGATCCATCCTGCCTTGTATCAACGGTTCAGGCTGGTGGTGGTGGTGTCATGGTGTGGGGAATATTTTCTTGGCACTCTTTGGGCCCCTTGGTACCAATTGAGCATCGTTGCAACGCCAAAGCCTACCTGAGTATTGTTGCTGACCATGTCCATCCCTTTATGACCACAATGTACCCAACATCTGATGGCTACTTTCAGCAGGATAATGCAATGCCATGTCATAAAGCTGGATTCATCTCAGACTGGTTTCTTGAACATGACAATGAGTTCACTGTACTCCAATGGCCTCCACAGTCACCAGATCTCAATCCAATAGAGGAGCATCTTTGGGATGTGGTGGAACGGGAGATTCGCATCATGGATGTGCAGCCGACAAATCTGCGGCAACTGTGTGATGCCATCATGTCAATATGGACCAAAATCTCTGAGGAATGCTTCCAGCACCTTGTTGAATCTATGCCACGAAGAATTGAGGCAGTTCTGAAGGCAAAAGGGGGTCCAACCCGTTACTAGCATGGTGTACCTAATAAAGTGGCCGGTGAGTGTATATATGTGTGTGTATATATATATATATATATATATATATATATATATATATATATATATATATAAAGAAATAAAATAAAAATGAAGAAAAAAAACATATATATATATATATATATATATATATATATATATATATATATATATATATATATATATATATATATTTTTTTTTTTCATTTTATTTCTTTAAATTTTTTATTGCACTAGAGTTACACACCTAATACATGATACCAGAGTGTGCAGACTAGTGTGCGCTGTTCTGCTGGGGTGCTATAATGTATATTTTTTGCCGTGCACCCATACAACCTTAAAGGGACCCGGTTATCAGATGTCTCTAAAGGGTCCCTAGTCCTAGATACCAGCCACAACTACTATATAATTCCTAGTACCAGAGTTGTAGTGCTGCGGCATTCTTCTGAAAATGATGTGGGAGGTTGTTGTGGCTGGCATGCTGATAAACAGGGCATGGGAGGGGCAATTTGAATGGTGTGGTGCAAACTGGACATTTGGGAGGAGCTTTGTGCCTGGCATGGTGTCAAACTGGACATTTGGGAGGAGCTTTGTGCCTGGTATGCTGCCGAACAAGACATTTGGGAGGAGTGTTGGGCCCAACCAGTCAATAGTGTTTTGTTTTTTCTTTACCTGGCCATTTTCCCTGCTTGGCAAACCATTGAGGTTCTTGGGTGGAATTGATTTTAGATCCTTCACATCTTCTATGCTGTATATTGGGGGAAACAGTACAATAACTAACTGGCTAAGCATGAATCCATATTACAAACTAACCTAAATCTAGGGGCAACAGTGGCTCAGTGGTTAGCACTGCAGCCTTGCAGCGCTGGAGTCCTGGGTTCGAATCCCGCCAGCAACAACATCTACAAGGAGTTGGTATGTTCTCCCCGTGTTTGTGTGGCTTTCCTCCCATTCTACATACCAATAGGGGGGGGGAAATTATACATTGTGATCCCTATATGGGGCTCACAATCTACAAAACAAAAAACTAACCTAAATCTGTGTGAAGTCTGACACATGTGAACGAACCCCAACAGTTGTCCCTGATAGATGGTGATACCCTGAGCTCTTCCTGCAATGCTCTCCCTAAATATCCCCCCATCTCTATGCCAGCCTTATTATACAGCCCCCAAGAGCCGTATACCCAGAGCTTTTAGCTCACAATACTTTAACCCTTTACTAGGGCACTCTATTTAAAGTACTGCTGTAGGTTTTTATCTGTCGCCTTCTATAACATGCAGGAAATAGCCTTGATAATGTCAGACAATTTACGTATTAACATAAACACAGCAGCGGCCTGGTTTCACGTAGGGCAGGTTCGCGACCTGTATGGTAATGTATTCTATGGCGGCTCGTAGCTGCAGGCCATTTCCATCCACTCGTCATCTATGGAGAACAAGTCTTATCCCCGGTTTTCATCTCCATGTCAGACGGCACCTTCGGCAGCTCTTTCTGCCCCCTGGATGGTGCACACTCTGACCTTGTTCTGCCGGGCGGGGGGAGAGCTGATATGGGGATAATTATTTACTAAACTTCTGGTTTTTCTAGACCCGGTGGCCCTGGTGCGGGATGATGTGAACAGTCCTGACATCTGTCACGAACTGCACTAGTATAGTATGTGAAGAATTGCAGGGATTTTTTCTTCCTTTATTTTGTGTTTTTTATTTTACATGCGTATACTAATGCATACAGATGTAGCAGGGCTGTGTATGCCATATAAGCCGAGGGCAACACGTCACACGGAAGTCGTGCAAAAGGTTCCGTCTATCTCTTATGGTGTTACATTGTGACATGGGACGGCAATGCGACACAGATCTCATGCACTTCAATGGACATCGCATCTGACACTGACTCGTCTGTGACTTGACTGTTTTTATAGCATCAGTAAGGGCGGGTTCACACCTGCGCCCGGTCTCCGCTTTGCAGGTTTCCGTCTTCTGTCCGAGAAACTGGACAGGAGACGAAAACAGTCAGTCAGTTTTCAAACCCATTCACTTGAATGTTTTTGCAAAGTGATCGCCCGAGAGCGTCTACTGCCTCTCCACAGTGAAACCGTTTTTTTTTAACCGGACACAAAGTTGGACATGCAGGACTTGTGTCCGGTTTAAAAAACAAAAAAACGTTTCACCGCGAAGAACAGAAAACACTCATGGGTGGACACTGACTGCCGGGTTTCCGTCTCCGGTCCAGTTTCTCGGGCAGGGGACAGAAACCCACAAAGTGGAGATCGGGCGCAGGTGTAAAGCCACTCTGTTACCACGTAGTCATCCTATAATCCTAGCCGAAAGCTACCCAGAAACATTAAGGCGACCGTACACTTCCAATAACTGATAGTCATTACTAACAATTCCCCAATACATGTGCACACTCGGCTTGGCTCAGCATACATGTGTTTTCAAAAGGGAAATGGGAGTAAGCAGTGGCCAGACACTTCCGATGGCGACTTACCTCCTGTGAGAACAAAGGATCAACTTCAACCCGTCCGATCTTTCTTTCCTCCGCAACCTCGGGTAAAACCCCACATTGCCCAAATTCTAATATAGAACACGAAACTAAGCCTCTGTCCACACCACATTCGGTCAGAGTTGTCTAACTTATCATGTCGTGTGGGCCAGAACACTGGTATAGCCATGGAAAATCACATTAAAAAAATTATTTTTTTTTGCCCAAGTCAGAATTTTTGACAAATAGTGTCCCACAGGTGACCATTCTCAGTTTTCTGACGTACATTGGCAAGGACATGGTGTAGATTTTTGTTTGGGCGCACAGACCCCTTTAAACATTTATGACAAGGGGTCACCTCATTCGGTGCAAGCTTGCGTAGGGATTAACACTGGCGTGGAAACTGCAGATCCCAATAAATCAGTGCCTATATTTATAAAATGGGGGGATAAAGGGGTCGTCTATGTACATGGTTTCCATACCCTATTAAGCTGCAGACGTGTACGAGATGGATGGTCTTTGGGCAAATATCTGGGACTGAAAGGCGGATTTCAAAAAAATAATAATTTTTTTCGATATGTATATATAAAATACTTAGCATAATGTTGTAACATGGTTCGCAAAAATAAAATAAAATTCTGAATTAAAAAATCCTTGCGTACAGAGAATTTTTTCACTATATTTGAGTGTTTTTTTTTTCTTGTTTATTGATGTTTTTTTCCCCCTATTCTTTTGTTTGTGACTTTCATTTTTTTTTTTTCTGCTTACTTTTAGATCCCATTAAGACCGCTCAGGGGTCGCTGTCGCTGAAGGCTTATCGACTGACTCCAAAACTGATGGAAGTCTGCAAGGAAAAAGACTTCTCCGCAGAAGGGTACGTGTGTCGCTTGTGTGTGTGTTACTTGGCAGGCGTCTTGTTTCTTGACTTGTAGAGGTGTGAGGTAAGCGGCAGAGAACACGTTGTTCAGCAATCGAGGGTAAACAGATTACCACGTACAGGCTCCAAAAATCTTCTTCCTCTGAATCTTATTCTGTCCGTCCGCATTCCTGACACTGCTGTCAAACCGGGAAAGCGAGGGGAATGCTAAAGTGGATTTTTTGAAAACTCTATTTTTAGAATTTTTTTTTTTTTTATATGAACAATTGTTAAAAAAATAAAAATAAAATATCTTTGAATTTTAAACAGAGACTGAAAAACTCTTTACATGGTCTTATAGGGTGTGGTATATTACCATAATCCATGGATACTCTATTGGACAGTAGTAACACAGACCATCCTACAAAAGCTTGGTGTGCCATAGGGAAAGCTGGGTTTTCCACACAAGATATCCTATGGCAGTGATGGCAAACCTTTTAGAGACAGAGTGCCCAAACTGTAACCCAAAACCCACTAATTTATCACAAAGTGCCAACACGGCAATTCAACCTTAATAATGTGCAGCTCCACAATTGCGCAAAATATGGTCATATGAATGGGGCTTTATCGAGATTTCTGCTCCACCATGACCCTCACACAGTCCAATCTGCTTCACAGTGACCCTCACACAGTACAATCTGCTCCACAGTGACCCCCACACAATACAATCTGCTCCACAGTGACCCCCACACAATACAATCTGCTCCACAGTGACCCCCACACAGTATAATCTGCTCCACAGTGACCCCCACACAATACAATCTGCTCCACAGTGACCCCCACACAGTATAATCTGCTCCACAGTGACCCCCACACAGTATAATCTGCTCCACAGTGACCCCCACACAGTATAATCTGCTCCACTGTGACCGCGACACAATACAATCGGCTACACAGTGGCCCCCAAACAGTATAATCTGCTGCACAGTGGTCCCCACACAGTACAATCTGCTCCACGGTGGCCCCCACACAGTATAATCTGTTCCACAGATGGGTGCTTACAGAGAGGGCTCTGAGTGCCACCTCTGGCACCCGTGCCATACGTTCGCCATCACAGTCCTAGGGATAGGTCATGAAATACCACATTGGTGGGGATCAGTTACCCAACACCCCCACTGATCAGCTTTAATGAAGCTGTAGAGTTTGGACAAGTCCTGCAGCCCATTAATTGCATCACCATACCCGGGGACCCCATTCTGTATGGAGACAATAAGTGGTTCCTGTTCTCGTGGAATGGCCGCCATGTAATACTACAGTTTCTCTGTAGAGGTCACTAGCAATGTTTGCTGCTTACCAGAGGTATTGGAGCCCAGCGTGATGAACTGGTCATTCTTGGGTCCACATTCTTAAAGGAACCCTCTCTAAGGATAACCCTTTTCTGCCACAGCTTTGTCTTTGAGGTTATACGGCTTGACTGTGGCTGTGCAATACTAGTGCAAACCTGTCAAGTAAATGAAGCCTAAAACCAGATGTATTAGTGGGATAGTCAGGTAGCACATCTCTAGCAACCTCACGTCTTCAGATTGGTGAGGGTTCAGAAAGGGGCAAAGTGGCTTTCTGGTTCACCCCGCCATAAGGTTCTTAGTGTTGTCTATGTAGTGTTTGGCCTGCTGGTCGTGGTTTTAATGAAGTTTCATCCTCTCGACAGATTGAAGAAAGCGAGCATCGCCTACGAGCACATGTTCGAGGAGGTTCCCATCGTCATTAAGAACTCTCATCTCATCAACGTGCTAATATGGGAACTGGACAAAAAGGCGCCTGTAGCGGAGAAGCACGAACTGCTCAGTCTGTCCAGCAGGTGAGAACAGGAGATTTCTTTAAGACGTCTTGGTGGTTTGGTCATTTTGTGTAACTGGGTGATTTCCAAATCACTCATTTCAACTAGGATGCACCATTTGGTTATTTGTCACCTTGATTCCTTATATCCTCTGATATGGTATGATACCCCTATGATTCCCCTGGCTTGCCAAAGACTAAAAGGGTGGAGTCTTACCCATTGACCCATCGGTGACTTCGAATTTCTGTCCGTGAATTCATTCTATTGAGTCGGTGTATCCGTTCCTCCTTGTCAGCTCCTACAAGTAGAAGTCAGGAAGTGCCTTGCTACGTTATATCTTCTAGGATACACCGGAGACTCTGCACACAGCACATAAAGATAGCAGAGCCACTTTTTATAACGATGTGTGATTAGATGTGAAACTGCTGTTAGAATTGGAAATAATAAGTCCAGATGTGACAATTGGAGAGCGAATGTTCTTTCTGATTGGGTATGGGGTTGATAACGTTACCTATGACTGCACACAACTACTGCCATACCTCTAGTGTCATGTATGGGCAAGGGGCCAGATAAAAATTGGGTGACACCCATTGTCTCGACAGAAGAGAGGCTTATATCGGATAACCTAGAGGATGTGAATACACCTCACACGCGCGTCTCCTGTACACCGCAGCTCCGTACAGTTCCCGTCTACCGTTGTATCAGCCATATATTTGCGAGCAGGATCGTAATGTTCAGCGATCAGCGAACCCTTCAGTCTCCATCATTTCCTGGACATGTTCCCGCCTTATCGCACAGCCTTCTAAACATCACCTTGTTATTATTTTTTATTACGTTTCCCGGGCCGGGGGGACGCGGGGCCGAGCTACCTCAGAGTAACGGCCGGCGTCCCTGACAGCCACAGATGTGTTTCCTGATTCATGGAGCTTTTATACACTAGCTCAACAAGGGGGGGGGGGGGGATAAAGCGATGACCGCGGTTCAGCTCAGGGCAGAACGCGCACATTTATTACTTTGTAGTGGTAGCGAACAATTTCGCAGCCTGCCAAAGACATTTGCCGTTTCAGATCTCCGAAAATCAGATTGCGCACAATGCATAGATTGAATTAAGGACTTGTTATTCAGCCGCGTCGCAAAAACACACAATATATCATCTCATTGGCTCGGAAAAATGTCAGATGTTTGCTGCTTTTTTTTTTTTTTTTTGCGTGTGTGTGAACATAAACCTACGGTGAAGGTGGGGGCGTCGGGCCGGGCGTAACACTTCAGCTGATCCGGTAACATTATAAAAGTCAGCTAATATAATGTCATGGTACACACTATAAAGCTTTCCTGTCTGGGTTCCTGCTTAATGCATAACGTATGGCTCTTCTATAGGGTCAGGTTACTGCTGCCTGTTTTTTATGCCTTTTATTTTATTTTTTAATTATTATTACATTACATCGGACTCCTCCAGCAGTCGGAGGGTTAAACCTCTGCCGTATATTCCCCATAGACCAGAACTACTTAAAAATTCATCTCACCCCCTTATCCTAAAGCTCTCACCCCCCCAGGTCTCCTGGTTTTATTGACGGTGTTCACACATCGCCTCGCCATAACAACATTTCTTGTTGCTTCTGACCAGCAACTGTTTTATGTAAGTGGGGTTATTGCCATGAAAGTAACGACCCGATCTGACGGGATATTTATGATCATTAAATAAAAGTACTCGGGTCAGGACTGGTCAGCGGCCACTGCGGGCGGGTTATAAATCACGTTATTGGGCGGCGTTCACACAAGCACGCCTGGGTATATGTCAAATCATAATTGTGTTTAATTCTTCTACTTGTGTATTCTACAGCGCTTTACAGAAGTTGGGATTTTTTTTATTTTTTTTTTAAATACATTTAACTTTTTGTGCATGAGGTTTTTATGTGATATTTTTATTTTAATATTTATATAGATTTAATATTTTTAATCTTATTTTTAATATAGTAATATATTTGTGTGTATAATATATATATATATATATATATATATATATATATATATATATATATATATATATATTATTAGAGAGATAGATATTAGATAGGAGATAGATAGATAGATAGATAGATAGATAGGAGATAGATAGATAGATAGATAGATAGGAGATAGATAGATAGGAGATAGATAGGAGATAGATAGATAGGAGATAGATAGGAGATAGATAGATAGAAGATAGATAGAGAGATAGATAGGGAGATAGATAGATAGATAGATAGATAGATAGGAGATAGATAGGAGATAGATAGGAGATAGATAGGAGATAGATAGAGAGATAGATAGATAGAGAGAGATAGATAGATAGATAGATAGATAGATAGATAGATAGATAGATAGATAGGAGATAGATAGAGAGATAGATAGATAGATAGGAGATGGATAGATGGATAGATAGATAGATAGATAGATAGATAGATAGATAGATAGATAGATAGATAGGAGATAGATAGGAGATAGATAGGAGATAGATAGGAGATGGATAGATAGATAGATAGATAGATAGATAGATAGATAGATAGATAGATAGGAGATAGATGGATAGATAGGAGATAGATAGATAGATAGATAGATAGATAGAAGATAGATAGAGAGATAGATAGGGAGATAGATAGATAATAGATAGCTAGGAGATAGATAGATAGATAGATAGATAGATAGATAGATAGATAGATAGGAGATAGATAGGAGATAGATAGGAGATAGATAGAGAGATAGATAGATAGATAGATAGATAGATAGATAGGAGATAGATAGAGAGATAGATAGATAGGAGATGGATAGATGGATGGATAGATGGATGGATAGATAGATAGATAGATAGGAGATGGATAGATGGATGGATAGATAGATAGATAGATAGATAGGAGATAGATGGATAGATAGGAGATAGATAGATAGATAGATAGATAGATAGATAGATAGATAGATAGATAGGAGATAGATAGATAGATAGATAGATAGATAGATAAGAGATAGATAGATAGATAGATAGATAGGAGATAGATAGAGAGATGGATAGATGGATAGATAGATAGATAGGAGATAGATGGATAGATAGGAGATA